>NW_024062432.1:0-75069 GCF_006381635.1 Hibiscus syriacus
GATACTAATATTGAATGAAGCACTTTAATCATTAGGATTTTACAACTTAGAGAGATGATCTTTAAAGTCAATCATGTTCCAATGGTCGTGCTAAAGAAGCAGCAGGAAAGGCATTAAAAAAGTAAAAGGTAGTATGCTCCACGTCAGGATAGGGTTCTTAATCTAAGCCTAGAACTGTAATATTCCAAATTGCAGAATCAACTAGAAAATCTGTCCACCTATCACAAGATCCGTACGAAATTTCATTTTCCACATAAACTCTTCTTAAACTTGAGAGATGCATAGTTTGCATCTTACCAGTATAAGATACAAATTAAATTCAATCCTTTCCTCAAATACACAGATAGTAAGGTTGTCAGTTTTTACTCTCTCTTTCCCCAGAATAACAAAGCAATAGGAGTGTGCGTCACCTCTAACTTGTTTCAATGGCTAGATAAGAAACAAATGATGTGATAACAGAAATAACACCATCCAGATGAAACTAACCAATCCAATTTCGAATTAACATCCAAGGAAAATGTTGATTCAATAGGTGTCATAGCTTCCTCTGCAGTCTGCATGTAAAAGAAGCATCATGATTGCACCCATTTAAAAGACTCTGGCGATGGACTCATATCAACTTCTGAGTTATATAAAGTGGGAAATTAAAAATGAAACTAATAGACTTCAAAAAGGAATAGAAACTTGCAGATTACAACCTAAGCATTTTGGACCAGGGAATTTCCATTAGAGGTAGGTGTTCATTGTCCAATTAAAAGATCTGCTACTTTTGACAACTAGAAATAATTAGTTTTGTTGAATCAACCATGTAGAAGTCTTGTTTGTTTAGGAGTTTTTTATGATAAAAAAGGACAAGTCTTAGGAATCTTTGTAATCTCTAGCTCTAGATTGAATTTTATCTTTAGCAAAAAAGTCCTATTAGAAGTCAACAACTCAGTTTATTTAAACTACTAAAAATCTCCTAAATTCAATAATCATATTTCTCTTTCATTAACTCTTTATTCTCTCTCTTCTTCAGTTTATTTCTTTAGATTATAACAGATTTAGTGTTTGTATGTTTTATCAAGCTGCTTTTGCATAAAAATCCAGATTTCAATATACCTGTTCATGGTGTGTTCTCAAATAAAATATTCAACTTCCACAATATGAAACATCTGAATACTGGAAGGATCAACCATAGACAAATATGTAATGAGACAGGTCACTTACTAATGGAATTCAATTCCAATAACAACATTTACCTTTTCAGTTAATCCAGTGCACCACTAATGATGGTTGCCTCATCATGTGTTAGTTCACCACCTTTGCCAGCCTATTAAGGATACAAGTGACAGTCATGAAAGTTCAAATGAAACGAAGACACTTACTTCAGCAATATCATCGTTAGTTTAAGCAGTTACCTCTTGGCTGTGGATGGAGACAAGAGCTTTTAATTGAGCACGTCTAAACAATGCGTCACCATGACCGATCACAGCATCCAAAACCTAAAGCCATATTGCCCAAGAAGAGAATGAGTAGAAAAGGGAATGCTATTTCAGAAGTTTACGGTATAAACCCTCTAACAGAATTCAACATCCAAAAACCAACTCTCAAGAATATCATATACCTAGGGGTATCCAGAATATAATTTGTCTGAATGGAGTCAAAAAGTATCAAGACTTGCGCATCAAATACTGAAGGTGCCAGGCACTTGCACATTAATCAATTCATCAGAACTTGTTACTTTGCTCAATGCAAATCCTCTAAAAGACTACTAACACTTAGAACCTTATTGACAAATATTCCTTTACTAACCAAACACGAATGCTTGCCAGGCGATTGACGTAGTATAAACTCAAAAAGGAAGCTACTTCGTTATCCAAGTAATGCTAGTAGAATCACAATTTTTAGCCAAGGAATTACGACGGGATACTACCTTTGCAATAGGGTAAAGCAATGGGATAGCAAATGATCATCAAAATACGCACGAGCCACACAAAGTTTGCACCAATAGCGAGTCCGTATCTTGAACATACTGCTTGTGGATTATCTGATCCAAAAAAAGGCTTACATAAAGTAAATAAATCCCTTCAAAGACTTAAATAGCTGAGAATGAAGCATTAAGAAACACAATATGTAACACCTCTCCAAAAACCAGAACAAAAGTAACAGACAGGAAGACTGCAACAAGGGGTGAAACATTTTATCAAGGGTTATAGGAAGAGCCTGCAAGAACATAAAACCAAGAGCATAAGGATAAGCAAAGGAATGCTATTAGCTACCCAACATATATATATATGGGGTCATTAAAACCATCAATAATTTTAATAACAACATATAAATGTTCACTCCATGGCACAAGCATTACACAGAAGCAAAGTTACCAGAAGCTGATGCTGCTTTTAACAACTGGTAAGATAACAGCGCAGACATGTAACGATATAAATAAATTATAATAATTAGCATAAAACAAGGCAACAAAAATTCAGGGTTTTCACCCAGGTCTATGATATAAAAAAATTCTATAACTTGAAACAGTAAAGTCAGCGAATTGAATAACTCGGAAATGTTACCGTGCCTAATAAAACAGAAAAATGGAAAATTGAGAATAGAAGCTTACCAGCTTGTTTCTCCTCGGTGATAGTTCCGCTTCTCTGTAGAATTCAAGGTCAACGAGACTCAGAGACATCAAGCCCAAGGTAAGACCGGACATTATGCCGGCAAAAAGCACGAGCAAGCAGGAAATTCCCGCAAAGAAGAACCACTCAAAGGAGCCTAAAGGGATGTCATCGGGTTCGAAGACGATGTCCTTGGGCGACGACGGCGACGCCATGAATGTCCGAGCTACGGCTATGGCGTTTCCAAACATCATCCTCGGTAAGGGGTCTTGCTTTTTTGTTTGTTTGGAGTTGTTGGGTGCGGTGCGATGCGATGCGGCGCGTACACGAGTTAATGAGAAAGGGACAGCATCGTTAGACTTCGAGATTTTTGAAAAGAGAGCAGAGAAGTGGACAGCTGCCAAATTAGAGTTGAGTTGAGTTGAGACTCAAGAGCTTCGGTTTCTTTATAAAATCCGAGTCTCCATTCCTACTTTATGAAAATTATCTTTTGCTGCAGCCAGTTTCTGTTTGGAAAGCCCATTATCGGCCCAAAATGCTGCTGGGTCTAACTGACAACAACCTCAATTTATCTTATTAGTTTGTTACTGATTTAATGATCAACAACGAAACCATTCATGTGAGATTTAATCAATTGAGTACAAAATGTTTTTAAGGATTTAATTATATTTTTGAATTTATATTAAGGAAAATAGCCTACTCTTACACGTTAAAGATCGAGGACCTATTTAGATATCAATCAAAGTTTAAGGGGCTATTTAGATATCTGATTTGAATAACCAAATTTGTGTTTGTTTTGGGAATACCATCTCATGCAATTGCATGAAACATTCCATTTATGAGGACCCATATTTAGAAGTCTCAACAATTTGGCACCTAACAAAGTCTTCACACTCTATGAATGCAATGCCATTAATAATCAAACTCTTGAGAACCTAACTTCTCTAATTAACATCAACAAACCATCCCTCATTCACTTTGTCATCCCTCTTGTTTAATCTTCTTAGTTGCCTCAAATTAAACAAAGCACCAACTCCATGAAATCAACAGATTATAAATCAAAGTAGCAACAATGGAGAGAACCCCAAAACCCCATGTTTCACCGGGTGCATAATGAAAAAGGCCGGGATTCCGATACTATTTCTCGCCTCGATGTTCTTTGTTGCCTTGTCTATTCCGCAGCCGAAAATGCCACCGAGGCTAGAACTACCACCACCCCACCTCCGTCCGCTCTGCGCTTCCCAACTAACCCTAGTGAACTTCGCGTGCGGAACGATCCCGTTAGTCCCGTCGCCGTTTCTATCGTCCGACACTGGACGAAGGAAATGGACGTAGAAACAGGACTAGGAGTAGTCGCCGGGGAGGTGGAAATGGGACGGGGCAGGAAGGAGATGGGCACAGGCATAGGGATAAGGCAAAGGAGATCACTCCCGAACAAGGCTACTGTTGTCGATGGCTTAAGATGGTGGAGACAGTTTGTGTGTGCGATATGCTAACTCACTTGCCTCTCTTCCTCTCGTGGCCGCTCCATCGGTACACTGTTAGTGTTGGTGAAGCCTGCAGTGTCACTTTCTCTTGTGGGGGACGACTAAGATCGCCATGATTTTCGCCTCATTGTCTTTCTTCAATGTAACTTTCATGCAAACATAACTTGCTATTATCATGTTCATTTCATATGTCATCAATGTTTCAGTCTCTCAAACTTGTCCATTAATCACTACTCGAGCATCGTATTTTCATTATAAAAATTATAAATGAAAAAGAAATTACAAATCAAAAATAAATATTATTAATAAATCACATGGTACAGTTTACAAAATTACAAATGGAAAATAGTAATTAAAAATTACACTTTTATAATTTAACCTTTATATATCATTTAAAAATTTAATCAAATTCATAATAAATGGGTGTACCCAAAAAAATATTGTATACATAAATGAGAGAATATATCTTCAAATATATAATATATTTCGATTGAATATGTTCATCTCTTTGTTTATTTTTTTTACAGTGATGCCGATAAATGCAGATTGATTGAGTAAGAAGTTGAATCGTGGATTTAATAATCTAGAATAAGTGGTAGGGTAGTGGGTTTTATGTTGCCCCATGCTCATTCCATATGGCTCAAGCTTTTGTATGCTTTAAAATAATCCGCTACCGAATCCAAATATTGGACCACTCGCCAACTTTGTATGTTGGAGAAGCCATCCTTTTTCCCTTTTCCTTTGGGGTTAAAGAATCTATGTTGAATATATTATATACACTTGTATGTATTTTCATGTCAAAGCTCAACTAGTTGTGAATTTTTTTTTCACTTACACCAAGATATGCAATCGTATTTTGTAATATTCGATATACATGTTAGACACATATTTCGACATAAAAAAATAAACATTTTCGTAAGAGTTACATTTATTTAAATCTTTCTTAATTTATTGATAACATACACATACAACTGTTTGAATTTGAATCTTAGAAGAACAATGCGCATGGTATTTAAAACTTGTCTTCGAATTTCAATAATAAAAATTGCATTTTATCAAGGTTTTCAATGCATACTTTTGCTCACTAAAAGAAGTTAGAAGGCACCATTGATTCTCTCATAAAAGACAAACCCTAAATTAACTAAGAAGTGAGGAGATGGAAGGAAAAAGAGAAAGTAAATACCCAAGAAAATTGTTGACTTCTTCCTTCGTTTTCTTGTTCATTTGTGGGTCCAACTGCACTTTTTTTATTTGTGCCGGGATATCAAAACTATATATATATGAGTGTGAGGACTGGTGGATCAGTGACCTGTTTATTTGTAAGAGTAGGGTATATTAAGAAGTAAAAAGAAGGGGGTCAAGCCTCAAATAACATTCAAATGATCCCTTTTGTTTCATGTACTACATTTAGAATCTCCTAATAAAAAATAAATTATTTTTGAGTAATATAATCGAAGATAAAAGGCACTGCGTTTTTGAAGAATTTATTACATTAATTCTTTGTACTGACATTGACCATATCTAAGTAATATTATATATAAAAAAAATTATTAGGATAATCTACATCTTTTGTCATTAAATTTTAGGTTGTGTATCGATATTAGCATTAAACTTTAAAACGTTTGAATTTTAATATTAAATTTTAGTTTGTGATTCAATTAGGATAATTTTTAAGTATGTTATTCATTTTTTTTTTGAAAGAATGCTTCTCACTATTCAAATTTTTGAACAAAATCCCTAAACCCCTCAAATTCAAAAAAAAAAGAATCTCAACACCAAAAAAAATAGTAGTTTTTTTTAATTTTGTCAGTTAAAAAAGAGGTATTAAAAAGTCAAACTAATAAAGTGATGTAGGACGATGAGATAAGTTCATCGATATCTAAGATGATACTGAAAAACGACGAATTCTAACTACAATTAAAAATGAGTAAAAACTCTAATTTTGATGAAGATGATGATGAGATAAAATAAAAATATATATATTATTTTTGGCTTCCTCATCTGCACCAAACTACCACATTATCGTACGGTTTCGAATTTAACATTCCAATGTCTTAATTGAAACATAAATTAAAATTCGATGATAATGAAACGTTGCAAAGTTTAGTACTGAATCCTATACAAAATCTAGAATTTAGTGACTGATGATATAATTTCTTAATATTGTATATGTAAATTAGCAAAAACTACTCAGTTAGTGGCGAATATCAGTATCAATACAGTGGTTATGTTGCAAACTTTTTGTTAATTAATATAAAAACTTCAGTCTTTTCCTCTTTTGACAAATATGGCCGTGAGAGAATCCGGAGCAGCAACTAGCTATGATGTCGGTTATGGATTCACGATCGATTTTGAGATACAAATGTTAAAATATCTTTTAAAGAATAAAATTCTAAAACTTATTTATTTAAAAATATGATAAACTTTAAATTCATTAAGTGATCTATATGATTTTGAGCGCCTACACGTATATGGCGTGTATATATAGATAAAATTAAAGACTAAAATTTTAATTTCTTATATATTATAAATTTTTTGTTTATATTTTTATTAATAATTTATTTTCATCTATCTTCTATAATTTTATAAGTTGATCATACTCTAAAATTTTATAAATCCAACCATACATAAAATCATGTATTGTCTATGTGTATATACATTATTAATAAATAGTAAACACCCACATAAATATCATTACAAGATGTCACTCGAAGTATACTTGTGTTATTTATTAGCATGAGTCTTTCTACCTTGGCATGCGACAGTCTCGCTGGCCTTGATGTGCCATAAAAATACAGAACTAGTGGCCTAGCTAAGCTAGCCATGGGTGCATGCATGAGCCGGCCGGCAGGCAGGCAGGCGTGTACTTCCAACAGCACCAACTTCTCCCACCCGAAAACTTACAAGCAAGTCAACACCTGGATTTCAGTGCGTTCCAACTGTACGGCCACTGATCAGGTAGATGAATCTCACTTTCATTCTGCTGCCTGTGATCCCAAATTGTTTCAATGGTTTGCTTTGAAAGAAAGAAATGTATTTCCTGATCTGCCAACAATGAAATACAAGTAATTTGTACGTATATGAAGAAAATGGTATTTCAACTGATGAGACGCCAAAAAGTAAAAACAAAAAATGCTTTCATATCATTAAATGGAAGGGGCCATGAAATCTATCTCTTTCTCCAGAAAGCGACTTCCATTAAGTAGTGTTAGATAGGAATTATATACCAGATGAGGGACAGATTTTGGAGAGGCGTTACTCTTATATTATGTAATTATAACATAATTTTGGATTATTCTTAATAATAAGAAAACAGCCTTTTATCGTTTCCAATGATATAAGTAAATTGTCGAACCTCGTTAAATATTATGTTGTTTATATCTTTCACTGTTTGTTTATTTCGTGAGTTAATTAGCCTCGTTACTCAACAAGCAGCAAATCTCCATTATTTTAAGATTTTCAACATTGAAATGTACGGCTTCACTAGTTATTCCTGTGTCGGATAAGATTTTACAGCATTATACCACAAGGGACTCTAATGGCACCTGCAGGGCTAGTGAGTAGTGCCCTAGAGCTTATATCATATAGAAACTGTGCTACCATCTCTGTACTTGGACCCGCTACAAGCTCTTCCCATGCCTCATCGGATTCTTCGCCGCGCCTGCGAAATGCTTCGGTCGCGTCGAGCTGGTGTATCTTCCAATTCTTCTGGTTCCTCAACCGGTTAATCTTCTCCCATTGTCGACAAGCTAATCTGCATGTGTTTGTTTTGATTTCTTGGATTGCTTCTTGCAGAAGTTTAGCACGGCCTTGTTTGTCCAGAAACGGTTCGCCTCGGAAGTACCGGTCAAATTCGTGGACTCCGATAGCTTTCCCGATCCCCGTTGAGTAATTGGCATTGGAATCAAAGAAATTCCTGACCTCATCAACCATCCCATTCTCAACCATCTTATCTACTCTCTCTGATACATACTGATGTAGGACTGGCATTGCTACGTCTACCCAAAGGAAACAGCATTCATATTTCGATCGGAACCGGAAGTGTTTATCATCAACCAAGGCCTCGATGAACGAATTCGAGCCGCCAGCTATGATCGGAAGCTGGCCTCGGGACACGATCGAATCCATGGCGTGTGAAGCCATGTCGACGAAATCTGTTGCAGTAAAATCTGCATTGGGATTTATCACACTTAACAAATGGTGTGGAACTCCACACTGTTCTTCCTCAGTCATCTTGTTAGTGACGATGTCAAGCCCTTCATGGACTTGTATTTTATCCGAATTGATTACTTCCGCCGGAAACCGAGTGGCGAGATCAATCGAGAGTCTCGATTTGCCGCTTCCGGTTGCTCCCATTAGGATCACGACCTTCTCTTTATGTCGCCTAGGACTAAAGAAGTCCGATTTGAGCAATCCGGATGGTGTGTCCAGTAAAGACGACATCGTTTCTTTGCACAAAGAGAATGAAACTCTCATCATCATTAACCTGTAAGAATTTTAAACTTAAAAAAAACAAAACCGGTGTTTCATTTCAGTAAATAACAGTAATCAATGTTGTGTTGGGAAATCTGACCTTTGTTGTTGAAAGAATGATAGGCTTAGAAACTACCCAAAAGATGGAAGATTACAGCAAATGAGAGAGTGAATATAATATTTTCTTGGGATTTTGAACAAGTGCACGAGTGGCAAGAAGGTGGAGCGAACAGATTTATAGCCAATGCTAAAGGGTCAACTTGCTCTCTCCTTTTCATAATTAATCATTGCCCAGATATATAATTTTAATAATAGTAACATTACTACTAGTTAATCCAACAAAACGAGATGTTAAAATGGTTCCTTCAAACAATGTTAGGTTGTGAGTGTCGATGGAAATAAGATTATTTCGTCGGTTGATAGTTCATCCATTTTAAGTTGGATAAAAAATTATAACCGTTAGATAACCGACTGTTGACCGATGATTTTCTATAGAAAGATGACGACTTTTAAGATTAGAATCAGGCTAGAAGGAAGAAAAAATCATCTCTTCAACTGGGGTGAGGAGGTATTTATAATGACTCAAATTGATTGTACCAGACATATAATAATAATAATAATAATAATTCACATGTTGACTAGTTAAACATATTTGATTGTTAGATCTTGAAATTTACATTGCTATTATTTGTGAATTTATCAGAGATCTTATCCATATGTTGTGACTAGTTGATGGTTTATTTATCAAAAGATACATGTTTCTTGAAACTCTGGTGAACGAAATCATATATTCGGAGGTGTTTGATCATTTCCGAAGACATCCTCTAGAGATATAATAGTAAGAAAAGAAATTAAGTTGAAAGAGTCATTTCATAATGAACCTATATAATATTTGATACGAATAAATCGATCAATAAATTAAATATTAACGATTATAATAAAATATAATATTAGAGAAAAAAAATTAGAGGTGAACCCAATTATATAACATGGTTCATATGAATACGAAGTTAACATGTCTTGTCCAAAGACCAAAGATGTGATGCATATTGGTCGAATACTTTGCTACTATGCCAGTAGTATATAAAATTGATTCTTTTTGTTCTCGTGGGGTTTCAAAGTTTGAAGTATTAAATGAATTAGAATCGATGTATAAAGAGAGGGCTTCCAACCTTGAATAGGGAAGTGGTAGCGTCGCCTCTTTAACTATTTTTTACCACCGGAGTTTATTTTTTATTAACAAATTATAAAAAAAGTTATAAATTAATCATTAACATAATTGAGATTTATTTTTTTTATCATTTATCAATCAACTTTCTCAGAAATAATTGTTGAAGTCCGTTGATGATTGAGATAAATATTATTTATCATATTATTTTTATTTACTTTTTAAATTTTAAATTTTTTAAAACTTTGAGATTATTTTAAATATTTAAAAAAATTATTAAATATATATTTCAAAATTACTTAATTAAAGATTTTTAAAAATATATTTTTATATTTTTATCAATAATAAAATTTAAATAATAATGAGTTAAAGTAAAACAATAACCAAAACAATCGATAAGTGACCATTTAAGTAGGACAGAGAAAGTATTTTATAAATAAAAGGTAACTATATTTTCATGTATTCAATAATTTGTTAGATAATAAAATTTCTAGAATAATATGATTATTAGTTATCTCTAATAAATTATTATTGTAAGTCGGGATAATCATAAAGCATTAAGATATGTGATTAATTGATAATAAAGTGTTCTCATAGGTATGAGATATTGATCAATTAACATATGAGTACATGGTAGATAATAATGTACTGAAGTAACACGTTATGAGAGTGCTTATTGGATTATTATGTGGAAGTCAACAATTCTCATAGTAATCATGCTGTATGTGATCTTTGGACCTGACATCACCATAATTCAAATATAGAGAGTCCTAAGTTTTGATGCAATCAAATTATCAAGACTAAATGTACAATCTATAAAGATCATTGTTGAATATACCATAAATTGTGTAACGAGATAAGTGTAATTGACGATATGTTCCAAACTCGTCATTTTTTGTTAAAAATTTGACGATATTCTGAGCTGAACATTAACTTGTTGACTGTGATATGATAAAATTTGATTTGAAAATCTCAAACGACAATCACATCTTAGTCATCATGTTAACTTCCAACTTAGACAACTATTAATTTTTAAAGAAAAATGACGAGTTTGAAACATAATGAATAGTTGGGTGCCAATTTTGTAACTTTTAATAGTTGAAGGACTTGACATAGTAACATTCTATAGTCAAATGATTATTTTGTAACTTTTAATAATCAATGAACTTAATAAAGTAGTACTCGATAGTCGGAGATCATTTGTATACTTTACCCTAAAGTCAAAGATATTTGATTAAAACATTAAAGATATATAATTAAATTTAACTAAGTAATTTAACAATTATACCTCGACAAAACTTTGTTCAATAATTCTTATTATGCCTAATAGAAATATTCTCTTGATTTTTAAAAGTGATGAATCTTATCTTGATAACTTATGCATCTTCCTATGTTTAATATAATACATTCAAATGCACCCCCATCGAACATCCACAATTATACTTTAAAAAAGCTAAAATCTTAATTAAGAAATCAATCGTTAAATATGAACCAATCGACTTCAATGGTTAATTTTTTTTATTTCTTAAGGATTTAAGTTCGTCAGTAAAGATATATTATAGTTCATTGTCAAATGATTGAAAGTCTTTCGATTAAGTACTACCTTAGATTCACCCCATACTAACAAAACAAATCAATCAATAAAATATAAATTAAGTTTATAACTTAAATATCTATGAACACAAACTAAAATAAATTTAAATAAAACTTAAACATAATTTTTTTTATAATCATAATCGTAGTTAGAAGGAATGAGGAAGAGAGACTTTCGAAACATGAAGGGGAGTCTTAGTGAGTCTAAAATCCATGACATAATAAAACTTAAATTAATATAATATTACAAACTTACCTATAATAAAATGTAACCCTAAAAATTTTAAAATACCCTAAAATATTATCATCAATTAACAATGAACTGTGAAATGGCATCTTTACATGTTACATGTGATAGTGTTTAATGAATTTATTCCTAAAACAATTACTTATATATTGAAACTCCTTTGTAAAGCCTATATATTCCATTTAAATAATATTTTAACAATAATGACATTTAATGACTTATATTCCATAACCAATCCGATCAATTTACGAAATACACCGACGGATCTATACTTAGACAAAGAATAAAATTAGCTTTATTTATATTCCTTGCTAAAGCTCATTTGCTACCTGCTACCTGTGCCTGGACTCTATTGCTTTGGCCTTTGGCTAATACAATTATATGATTCCGATTCCGACTAGGAGTGGGAACTCATTTCGCATTCAGCCGTGCAAAGAGTCACCTCACTCACGTTCTTTCCCGATGTCAAAATCAGAAGGAAAGCCATTGATGAATACTAGAAACGTCAAACTTGACAAATTATGCAAATTAATCATCTCCTAATTTTTCATTAGTTTCTTCTCTCCAAAGGAAAAAGGTCAGAGTTTTGACGATGTGGAGGGTTGTAAAGGCAGTGACACGCAATGTTTGTCACAATAATTTGCATTTTTTTAATGCTGAAGATACGTCATTTGACTGTTTACATTTTTTACTAATGAAGGGTTTAATTATATATCGTTATTGTTTTTGTCTCTTTGGTAAATTATATCTCTATTGTTTTTTTTACATCTAAAATTTAAAAATTTTAAAGTTATTCTTAAAATATTTTAAGATTCATTCGAGGAATCTAATCATTTCTTTTACTTGATTATAATCTTTTGACACGACCGTTATCATTCTTATCATCGACTAAGTGAATCTGCTCAATACTTCCTTCTCATTTCTCTAAGCTAACATCGATTATAATTTTTCATCTTCATCAGCTAAGTGAATTTATCAACCTATCATTAATCATTAATTCTATAAGTGATACCAGCCACCATATCAGTACAAACGAGATTAAAAGGAAAGATTTAGAAACTTAAATATGACTTTCACTTGCGTTAGAAACCCTAATAAGTCAACTAGCAATAGACGAAGCATCAGGTACAAGGGGATCGTCAAACACGAATCTCTTTGCCCTAACACGACATAACATCTCAAGGGTTTTTTCTTCCCTAAATCAATACCTTGGTTATAAAATAACTTGCAAATTAGAAGTGAAAGGAAAAGATGGAAGTCCTTTTATTGATTCGGAAGATCAATCATCTTTTTTACCAGTTTTTTTTTAAATAATTGTTTGGTTATTTTTTTGCTTGTTGGGAATTCAATAATTCAATTTGTGCAGAAAGTCTTCTTTATCCGTACTTGTTCACCATAATCAAGTGATGGGTCTCTCTAACCTAATTTTAAGATTTGAGTTCTTCAGTTTAGCAATAATTCTGTACCAACGCAATCCACACCCCAGAGCGGGAGAGAAAATTATTTAGGTTTTTGGGTTAATTCTATTATTAGCGTGTTTTGGTGTTGTTTTCTTTCCTAGTTAAGAGTACACTTTTTCTCCATTTAGGTATAGAAAGATTTTTAACGAGGCTTTTAATTTAGGTCTTGATTATTAATAAAACATATTTTGCCGACCAAATTTTTATTATTATCACAGATTAGTAAAAGAAAATTAGAAAAGCTATTACTTTATCTTATCATATTCAATTTGGTCATATGATATATATATACTTAAAATTTGATCAATAAGTTTTAATTAACGATACTCCACGTCAAGTCCGAATTCGCATTTTAACACTCAAATTGATGATTAGATTTGCAAAAGGATCTAATTAATAAATATTGATACTTTCATGATTCAATTATAATATTAGAAAATTTGAGATTTAGTTTAAGATCTGGACTATAGTTTGAAAGTGATTTGAGTAATTTTAATTTATATTTTTCATGATTGTTTTGTAATCTATGCTAAGTTTATGATTATTCCTTCTAATAATATTACTTTTAAATTTATTTTTTATCATTTCACTCATCTTACTTTTAAAACTTTCTCATATTTATATCATAGCTTGGAAGCAGATTTATCACGATAAATACTACTGTTTCAGGAACTCGTGGATTGATTACACAAAGAAATGAAAGTCCAAAAAACGAAAGTTGGAGAGCACTAGTTTTGTTTTTCATTTCCATTTTGGAGTCTCTCGAAGCACCAAATGTAGTGCTTCTTCAAACCCTACTTAAGCACCATCCCAACCCTAATTAGCCACTAAGGCTAAAATTAAAGCGACGGACAATACTACTGACCTAATCTAAAAGGGTAGCTAATCTCTATTTTTTTTATTACATATTGTTTTGCATTTTTAGAGTTTTGTTTAATATTTAGGATACCTACTATCCCTTAATCTGATCAATTGTTAATCCCAACAATAATTGACAAGCTATATTATATAATAGCTAGTCAGGTCAATTCATTTTGCTGACATAAACATTGATCATTATCTTGAAAGTGATATTAAGAATATAGATAAACACCCCCGAGATATAATAAGTGAGTGAAAAAAAATTCACTCTTTTCTCTCTTTTGTTCTCTCTTAGGGAGTCATTCATTGCCGTCTCTATACATCTAAATAATCAGCTACAACTCTTCAGTTAAATCATAAAAGATGAATCATCTAAAGTTATCGTAACTCCTTCCAAAAATTCAAGGTTTGTGATTTTCGTTTTTAGTTGGCCATGCAAAGGTGCTCCACGCATCTTGTCAACTTATCGAGCATTGCGTTACCATTGCATCAATCGACATGGCCTAGCTAATGTATTCAAGTAACCTTTTTCTTTTTATTACTTATAGAGTGCACGTCTTCTCATTATCCTTTTTGGCTTCCAATTAATGCGATAAGAGCATATAATATATCCAGCCGACGAAATTATAAGGGAATTGCGACCCTAGAAGCAGCAAAATGGTAGGCATTCGATGATTGAATGGGGAGAAAATTTTTTCCATATAAAAACAATTTGATCCTATCAATTCAAACTCAATTCATGAAAATGCTAGCTAGGATGCTTAATCACTAACCCCTCTAAGCAATTGTAGTATTATATGGGTGGGCTGGCTGAGTGACTTAATGTTTGGAAGGATGCTGTCAAGTGGATAAATTTGAATGCAACCCCTTGAGTCTCAAGATTGATACACTTGGACCAATGGAATGAGGTATTAGCAGATTGTATTTTAGTGTCACGGTTCAATTCAACTCGTTACACTGTATAGTGGATGTATAATTTAAGATTGTTTTCTTTCAACATTCACGTGTCACTTGGGGCTTTGTTACGTATGTCCCCATTAATTCTAATCCAAAATAACACAAAAGTGAGTGCATTTCAAAAAAGGAAGATAAGATTTTGTTTGAGGATGTGGGTTTACATATGTAAAGATGCATCTAAAGGTGATAAAACTTCAAGGGATTAATTTAATTACATAAGGACTTAATTCAAAGAAGTTAAACTTATTAGGATCACTTATTAATTAATTTAATTAAATAAGGACCTAAATGAAAAGAAGCTAAATTTAAATTTGATAAAAAAGAATCAAACCTAGACTAAATTGAAACAATACAAAACTTAAAACGGTCAAAATAAAAATTAAATATTGCAAAAATGTACTAAATTGTAAGAAATGCAAAGTAGGAGGCCTAAAATTACAATTAGCTCAAAAGTTATCAAATGGCGTGTATTTTAAGATTTTTTAAAATACATCTAGAAGTAATTACAACTACTTAAACTTATGATACGTAAGGAGATTAACCTTCGTTTTTATCATTGATGTCATTTGATGAGTTTAAAATAAAGATTATTAAAATGATTAATAAATATAATATATTAAACGATTAATGTGATGTTTAGTATAGAATAGTATCATTTAAAAAAATAGATGATTGGGGTCACCGTGTACATTGTACAACTGATGAAGAGTTAATAATTTTATTTGATGAGAACCAAACAAGATTATTTGAAATGAAGAGTTACAAAATAATGGTAATAATAAGAATCAATATTAAACAAGATGTAGCCACTATACCATGTTAGGACCCACACAATTATTAGAAACACGACCATTCTGAGGCAATTAATGAGTGGAGAATAGGAACTAGTTTTGTTTGTTTTCCATGCAATCGTCGAAATTTGTAGTAAAAGACATTGAATCTATGTGAATGGGCTGCAAAGGATCTATGATGCTACCTTTGGCAACCTAAATCTTTGTTGTTGTTCCATAGGGGTCTATATAGCGCATTTAGGCATCATCATCATTGCCTACATTCTTCAAGAAGAGAAAAACGAAAGATACAGAGTCCAATGCCGCTATTTGGATACCTTTGGTCTTTTTTATCTTTGAATTTTTGGGGATTTGGGGTCCATGAGAATGGCAAGCCAAATCGAACAATGTCTCGTCTTAAAACTCGGGTCTCCCATGCTTCTGTTGTGTCCGATTGGGCCTAAAAGACGAACCCATATTCAAGAAAAAACTATTATTATCATACATTTTGCGGTATCAATTTTAGAAGATGAAAATGATTGAGATCTCCTTTGTTTGGTGATAAGTGTTGGATTAATTTAACTTTTCTTTGCAAATTTCAAACATGTTTGAAAAATTAGCTCTTTAATATTACCTTCCTGTACTTGCACGGGATATTTCTAGATTAAGCTATTCACTCCCTGAAATGCTTGCTTATGTGCCGCAGGTTACGAACAGGCGCTCTCGAAGATGGTTAAATGATCGATTGTTGGTGGAACTTGTTCCTCGCTTGAATGCAGAAGAAATAAGAGGCTTATTTGCTCCACCACCATGGGGTAATGACATGTCCTTCTGGGATGTCTCTCATTTCATTTTTTGTACTTTTTATTAGCTGCATTTAGGGATGGATGCAAGATTTTATATTAGGGGTGCGAACCTTTAGGAACTATATTAGAAATTTAGGGATGCGAAATTAGGTCACCTAAATTATATAGGAATTTGAAATTTCCAAGGGTACGACTACCTCCAGCACCCCCTCGGTTCATCCTTGATGCATTTATGAGTACAATAGCTATGTAACTTGAGCTATTAAGAATGTGTTAGTAAGTATCATGATATTGGTAGAACAGCAACTTTAACATGATAATATGTGAAGGGATGAAAACATTGTTATTGTAGTAGAGCATACTTAGGGTCCTGGTCACATGGTGTCCCATTATTGTACTTATATTTCTTCGTATTTCATTCACAGGTGATGATGTGCCACCACTGGCATTTTGCATGACAAACGTGGGAGAATGGGACAAATTTAGGAACATAGACATGGATAAAGAGGTAAGTGTATAATAAGAAGGTTTTTATGTTGTATTAGCATGGCATCTATCGTGTTGGACTGGCATGTACTGTGGCAACATGCTTAAGTTACCATATATTCCTCTATGTTAGGCTAGAATTATCGGCAGGTTAAATGATTCATCTGCAAAGAAGAAATTTCATGCTGATGCTGATAAGGTGGCTTTCTTGAGTGCATGGAAAAGAATTGATTATCGAACAAGGGATGTACTTCGCCGTAGCTTCCTTTCAGATCTTATTGCAGGCTATGAGGTACGTGATTTTGCTTCTCTTTCTTTGAGAATGACTGTCATTGTTGGTCTTTTCTCGAGTTTTTTCTTTTATTTTGTTGACTAGTTCTTGATCATGTTCTTTGTTTTCTCAAGTGCAAGGGGGGTAGGACTGTGCTTAGTATGTGTGATATAATCAAAGGGATAAGTACTGATTAAACAGACTAGTGGCATTAGTGTGCTTAGTAGCACGCCAGACACCAGACAAGTTTTCATAAGAGTCGGAATTCATCCGCTTTAAGGGCTTGATAGCGGATTTCGAGTTGAATATTTTATGTCATCAATTAATGAAGTAATCAAACAACTAATGTTCGGGAGTGGAATATAACATAAAACCAACACAAGTTGACATCTTCTCCAGTCTTCTTCTTAGGCGGAATAAATTTCTTCCCGTTTTCAGGATTGCATACGAACCTTTATCAAGGAAAGTGGAGGAGATGTCCTTGCATTACAGGTCCAAGATCCTTTCCATAGATTGTTGCTGCACGGTGTCTGTGAGGTAGTCCTCTCAATCTGCTTCATTAACTGCCAGCGTCCATTACTGATACAGATAATTTTCTCCCTTGACATTCCTTGAACAGTTCTACAACTTGGTCTCGGTAACAGTAACACAGTCAAAGGATGTGGAGTCGCTGAAGGTGACCAGGATAAAGAAGAAGAAAACGGGTGTCGTTGAGCTCCCAAATATCACGTTGTCGAATTTCCTGATAATGTCAAAGGAGGGCACTTGGTAGTTCTAGGGGTCAGGAACTGCCCCCCCCCCATGTTCATAAATAAAATAAGTTTATGCACAATGCTGCATTTCTAACTTCATGTATTTCGATGGAGTGCAATTTATTTGCTTTAGTCATTACCTGTAAATGTAGTTCCATTGCCCCTATGCTTTTTGAAGTTAGGGTGCCTGAATTTATATTCTAATATCTTCCGGTTAACAGAACATGTCGATTGGCATGACGACATGTCCATGCATAATTATGTATGAATGTAGACATGTCCATGCATAATTAGGCAAATTAATACCCAATTGCCCTTTGATATGACGACATACATTGTTATGTCTCAATGATGTACATATCTTTGTGGGAGATTACATCAAGTAATGGTGAATGATGTAAGAAGAAACACAAAAAACTAGTTTTTTTATAGTAATATCAACGTGTATCCTGTGGTGGAATCCATTAACTCTACCTTTTTCATAAATAATGGTGGATTTTCATATAATTTAAGAACAAATCTACACATTAGAGCCGGCTGATTATTCTAATGGACGCCGCTCTTTCTTTCCCTTTCCTTCCCAGATTTCTTTTTCTAATTCTTTATTTATACGTGTCTTTCTATACCATGTAATGATAATGAACCCCCGAAAATTAAGACGTTGGTTTGAAATGGACCGTGCTATTAATAATTGGAATTAGAAATGAATTCACCCATGCTTCCTTGCTTTAAGGAACAACATCAATGGATACGACCTCTAATTAAAGTTCAATGGTGATAGCAAATGAAGGTTAGTACTTTTTAATCTCATATTATGATTTATAGATGAATTTTTTATATAAGTGTTAGACATAAAATAATAATTATTTATAAAAAATAATATAAATAGATTTCATCGTCATATAATAAAAAGTATTCATATGTTATATAACTATGTCAAAAAGGTAGTAATATAAAATTTCTGAGACATCAAATATGTTTAGAAACTTGAAGATTTTATAAACGAAGAAATGATAATAGAGATGTGACGTGAATAATAAATATAGAGTAAGCATAACATAGTTGATAACTTCCAATAATGTTACAAGTGTTGCCTTGGTGACTGGCCAATTAATTGCCTTGATTTTGCTGCCCGGTACACTGTAGTCGTGGGAAGCATCGACGACAATATATGTCATGAAATGCCAGTTTTAACATTATCTATTTTTCTTATAAAATGGTAGTACATGCCATTCATAGCAATTTTCATTGGCTAAACACGAGAGACAGAGATAACCATGTTAGCCGTTTTTAGCAGTGAAATTGTAACGCCACCGGAGGCCGGAGTCCGTCACCCAGAACCACCGCCGTGACGTTGATGAAACGTTACGTCAACTTGAACCCCTCTTGGGTTTCCATACAAATCGGCGATCAAGTTAACTTGGCTTACTCGCGCGGAAACGAATCTCTTCTCCGACCAAGGTAAACACGCTCAACACTGACCTCTCGACCTTTGAACCAAGAAAAATCTGGGGTTTGACTATACAACAGGTCTTTCATTTTGGGATCAGGATCCACTGTGACTTAGGATGAAATATTCAAAAAGTTCCATCACATTTGCATGTTTGCCACGTTTCAAAATTTCAGGTCCACCTGTTTTACTTTACAATGATAAACATAGGTAGTGCTTATGTACGGTGGATAAATATAAGGTTAATTTGTTATCAGTTAAATAATCGATAATAATTTTTATAATTAAGTTATATAATCAATAATAATTTCATATTTCGATTATAATTGAAAATGTTAAATTATATTGTATTTTAACTTATAATATTATTATGTTTATTCTTAAAATTTGTATAATTAATAAATTTTTTAATTATAATCGAATATTGTAAGGTTTTTTTACTATAATTTTATAGATTATAATCAAAATAAATATACAATTTACGTTATACAATTTACGTGATCGGTTATTGGTCATGAAAAATATAATATTTTTTTATTTTAATTTAAAATATTATTTATTTAACTCTAAAGAATTAGATATCAAATAAAATTTTCGGTTACAACGGATGATTGCAAGCAACCTTGTTTTAATCTTATATTATCCCGTTGTATTTTATACTCCCATAGAACTTAGTAAGCTGAGAACATGTAAGAGACGAGTAAAACAATGAAATAAGTAACAAATTGCTGAAATTATGATTTAAATGATGGGTGCAGATCATTTGGGGTGAAAGATGATATATTCTGCTTGTTTCAGGGCATGCTTGATAACTTAGGTAGCCTGAGACAAGAATATGAACTAGCCAAGTCTGCCGATAAGGTGATGCTGGTGATAGAAGCTTACAAGGCGTTGCGTGACCGAGCTCCTTACCCTCCTAGCCATGTCGTTGGTCATCTCGCCGGGAACTTTGCATTTGTGGTATTCGACAAGTCCACGTCCACACTTTTCGTTGCTTCTGTAAGTTAATTTTTGTCATTGTTACTTACCAGTTTTGCTCGCAGTTTTTACTCAGTCTATTTGTTTACCAGGATCAGTCTGGTAAGGTACCTCTTTACTGGGGGATTACAGCCAATGGATTCGTGGCATTCTCTGATGATGCAGAGATGCTTAAAACTGCTTGTGGCAAGTCAATTGCTTCCTTCCCCCCAGGGTATATCCCCATTTTGCAACTAACTTTGATTGTTCCAAGTCCCGTTAGGGACCGATGTAAAATTTTATATTAATTGAATGGACTCGACTTCCATCGGTTCTGCAGGATGCTTCTTTTCGACGGCAGTAGGCGGGTTATTAAGCTATGAGAATCCCAGAAACAAGATCGTTGCTCTTCCTGCACCAGAAGAAGAGATTTGGGGTGCAACCTAAAAGATTTAAAAAAACACTTGACTCGATCGATCTGTTCATGTTTTTTCTTTCTATATATGAAAAGCATGCAACTGATGAACAGGTTGAAGAACCGGCGGTTGTTGCAGCGAAAGAGTAAGTGAAGAAGGAAGGCAGTATCCTCGTAATGTCCTGTAAATAATTAATTCAAGCTATTTTTATTTCTCCTTTTCCTGTAATCGTCGTTTAGTTATCGTAATTAGTGCTGTAATTTATCTTTATTCTAATGAATTGCTTTTTCTCGGTGACAATTCTATATATTAATGAAGTTGCCTTCAATAGCTTAGTAGCTTGATGGTTTCATGATTATCATCATCGTATTATTACTATTATTATTAGACCCGACAAAACTCACACTAATTCGATTATCCAAACTGATTTATTCGATTTTCTACCTGATATAGACTCAAACATACTCAAACATGATGATTAAACTTGATCTGATATTTTAATTATACCGGACTCAAACCAAAACCAATTTAAATTTTAGCAGAACTAACATGGACCTATATTCAATTTAATTCAAACTGAAAACAATCAAATCAAAAATAACCCAAACAGGAAGTGAACTGAACGAAATTTAACTCGATCCGAAAGTAACATGAACTAAAATTAACCCGAACTAAAAGTAATTCGAATTGAAAATAACCCGAATCGAAAGCAATTCAAACCAAAATCAATTCTAATTTAGTTTATTAAAATCCGATCCAAACTGAATATTGATTCAATTTTTAACCCGATAAAAGAGTAAAAATAATTGAATAATTTATTGTTATTGTATATTTGTTAAAGATATGATGAATAGTAAAATAATGTGTGTTTTATTCTCTTTTTGTACTATATTACTATTCAATCATCACTTTTGATAATAGTTTAATGAGTATCAATATCACATTTGATAATAATTTAATGCTTTAATATTATTTTCTCTCATTTCAAATATTATCTCCATATTTGATCCGATAACTTTTTAAAAAATAAAAATGATATGAAGGACTATAAAGTCAAGTTATTACCAACAATTTTATTTTATATTATTAAATTTAATTATTATCATTTAAATGGTATACTATAATTAAGTTTTAAAAAATATTTTTTTATAAACACAAATTAACATAAAACACAAATTTAATCAAATCTCAAATAAAGAATATATATATATATATATATATATATATATATATTCACTTTTAATTCATTTTAAATAATAACTTAATTTAAACACAAGTTTTCTATTTTAAATACGAATTATTTATATAATGTTTTATGAATGTTTAGGGTATAATTTGCCCAAATTATAAATTTTATGAGAATGATATTGAAAATAATGCTATTGATTGAAAACGTTGAATTATAAATAATATGAACTTAAAATAAAGCCCATTGTATATTGTATTGAGAATCGTAGGTACAATTGGCATACTATGAGGTGGAGTGATTATGATATATTGTGGTGTTACAGGTGGACACTCTAGTATATTTTTCAGATATGATTGCACTTTGTGTGCATATTATGATTCCGATGTGATAGCATTGTGTGTGCTTATATTGTTCAGATTGTGATGAAAGCACTAAAGTGTTTATTGCACACACTCGTCTGACTCACGTACCTTGTATTCTCTTACATATACATTGGGCTATAACAGAAAATGTGAAACTTATGACAGAATATGAAAGAAAAGAATGTGGAATTGAAATGAAACTTGTGAAATATGTTCGAATGAAAAGAACATGAGTTGTTTATGATATTCAATGTTGATTTACATGATTTTGATAAAATCATGAGATAATGATTTTTCAGGTTTTCAAGAGGAAAACAACATGAATAGCCTGGTTTGAAAGTTTTAATGCTTTTATTTTAATTTCAGATTTATGTTTTATAATGTTTTATGAAATCTTATGTTTTATCTTATTTTAGCTATGTTATTGTTTCACTAAGTTTTATTTAGCGCGTGATGATTTTCATGCGAAAGTTTAAGTAAAGAAAAAAACGTGAAGTGAGGAGCGTGCCAACATCTTGTTGAAATAAAACCTACCGACAGTATCAGTAAGACATCCTAACTTTGACTTATTAATGACATGTACATTATATCTATTGGGTTGCTTTACCAAATTTATATTAAAAAAGGGTATGAAATAGCAGTTTATAACCATTTTAATATTTGGTTAATTTTATTTATAACCATATTTATGAATGAATATTATGAATGATTTGAAATGGCTTTAAACCAAGCAACATTAGGCAATTGTATATAGATATGAAACAGTATGGAACTGCCTAATTGCTGCATAAAATCAGCTTTGTTTATAACAATAAATTATTATGTTATAACTATGCATACTAAAGGAAAAATATTTTTAAAAGATAAAAAGAATATTTTAAATCGAAACAAAAATTTTAAGCCTTTAGGTTCAGTAAATGTCTATTGAAATGATGTGACATCTTTAACTCATATTACGAGACATATATGAGCTATGGGTGTTATATAGTTTATTGGATTCAAAGGCCGAAAGTAATATAGTTGCCAAATGAAGATCAAAATACTTTTTATTTTCATGCCAAGACGAGTGGGAAAAAGAAAAGAGATGATATTCGAGGTCTTTATATTGGTCAAGGAATTTGAAAGACAGGTAAACAAGTTTGGATGGGTATTGATGTTGATTATTTTGTGAATTTGTTAACATCCTCTAGGTATGTTATTGATGATTTTATTATTAAAGCTATTGTACATGTTATCACTCTTGGTATGAATCGTGCATTATGTTTAAAATTTATTCTGATGAGATTGTTGCAACATTTTGTGATATTTATCCTAGAAAAGTATCAGATATTGATAGTCTACCTGCCAACTTCTATCGACTACATTGGGTCTGTAACACCCCCAACCCGTACCCGACCCAGATACGAGTATGAGGTGTCACATTGACTTTTCAAACTTTGACTCTTGACAAAATTCAAAGAAAATTTAAAACTTTCCTTAGAGTAAAAGCGGTTTAATTACATAAATTGACCACAATACCCAAAATCAATCAGAGCATAACTAATTCAACCAATTAGTACATGCCAACTATACTCAAAATAACCAAAACATTTAAATTCTCTATTTTCTGATCTGAAATTTTTGTAAGGGATGTGCTGACCTGTCTTACTCTTTTTTGTTTCTCTTCTAGCTTCTATAACCTACGTGTGAAACAATCACACGCTAAGTTTATGACTTAGTGAGGCATAAAAACTTATAATGCACTTTATAACATATATCAATACATGCATGTTCTGCTCTACCATGCTATATCAAATTACATGATTCCCTCATATCATGAAAAATCATATCAGATTAATTACAATAAATAAATACATACACATAACTCATCATTAATAGTTTATCATGTAATCACATACTTTTATGCTTAACCTTTTCAATCAAACACTCTACATACACAACATCCTATCATTTCTATAACATTTATCATAACACTAACATATATTTGTTTATATCTCTTGATTAGTCCATGTGCATATGTGAGAACTATAGATATGTGAGTTTATGGAGGTTGTGCACTAATGCTGTCACCACAGCTCATATAAATGCACCGAAGTGCCACATAGAGTTGCACCGTAGTGCCGCGTAGAATTGCACTGTAGTACCATATAATAATGTCCAAAAGGACTACATATCATTCCTTAAGAATCATATACATATACTAGGGATCAAGTATGTGTCTCACCAGACTTCACACATGTTCCAAAGAATACATATATGTCCCGAAGGACCACATATCATTCCTTAAGAATCATATACATATGCAAAGGATCAAGTATGTGTCTCACCAGACTTCAAACATGTTCCAAAGAATACATATATGTCCCGAAGGACCACATATCATTCCTTAAGAATCATATACATATACCAAGGATCAAGTATGTGTCTCACCAGACTTCACACATGTTCCAAAGAATACATATATGTCCCGAAGGACCACATAGACCCTCGACTCTTGGCATGCCAACTATACCCCTAGCTCTCAAGACACATAACATGGGCATTTTCTTTTATACTTATCATTTCACATAACACATAGTTCAATTACTCATAGAACATTTTCATATGAGTCACATTTACCTGTCACATAGCTTATATACTTTCTCACGTAGTTACATAGATCCATATCCTATAACATATATCCCAAAGTGCACATAATCACATATATCATATCATATAACTTAGATCATTTCTCAGATATTCATATAAACATACATATCATATCTTGTTCACATATGATCATATATGCTTCATATAACCCATAGAAACACCTAGAACACTTTCTCATAGCTTACATCAATTTTCAGAGTCCTTTCATATTACCTGATGACATATATCATATAGATATATAATAACAGATATCATATTATCTACCTTATGCTCCATTTCTTTGTATTCCCTTAGATTATAAATTATGTCGTATTTCTAAACATATATCATTTAATAGTATTTTTATTTAGGTACTAATTTAATCTCTTTACTTAATTCAATTTCATATATTCATTATAATATTTTCATATAGCTCCATTATACTAATTCTCATAATAAATCATACCACTATGTACTTGTCCAACTCATGTTTCCATTATGCATATACTGTTACCCATGTTTACCTAGTTCATATCACTTCTTATAAACTCACTTTCATCATATTTTCCTATTATTACATATTTTATTTCATAACCATGTATCCACATAGTCTTATATTTCATTATCATATTACATATATTTGTTCTCCTATGACTCTTAATAAACATCTATTTCTATTTCCCTACATCTCTCGACTTATCTTCTATATTCCTATAATTTCATAACTTATTTTATATCATTTTCCCTTTTCACTCACATAAACCATCTATTTATTTAGTTCAATTTCTCATGACTTCCACAATACTATTTAATAAAACTTTGTAGCTCTTCACTTTAATACATAAACCATAGTTTCCTTTAATTTATCAATCTTCTCTATATAACATATGTATCCTTATTTATGCCCTCGAATTCATACTATTCTCTTAGAGTCTCCTAACATTTCTCGTATAATCACTTATACCATATCATATGACTTATACTTGATTATCTTATTCTCTCATGTTCGTTTCATTTCTTATAACTCTATCATATAACTTATTCCATGTTCTTCCATTATTACATAATAAAATCTTACATAAATCATATAGCATATACAAAGCATATCATTATCTTTAGTCATACATACATACAATCAATGTAATACATATAATCACATATAGTTATAACCAACACATAATCATGTCTATGACTTCATGCATATTACTCTAGGAAATAGACTCATCGCAAGTCTTATTTCCATTAAACACTACATGTCACTAGTATGCACTCACCTTGGCCTCACTAGTTAATTCCAATCTCTTATCTTTCCCTTGATCGATCTTACTTGCCAAATGTTCCAGAATTGCTTTACGCGTAGAATCTACATAAATGTACATTTTGAGGCAATCATTAGATACCTACACCTTGTAATTGGATACTAGCAACTTAAACGAACTTATTAAACTCATATTCATAATTTTCCTTTAGGGGGGAATCGGTTCCCTCCTGTGGGGGTATCGGTTCCCCTCTGGCATTCTGGAATTCCATGTTCGTTTGAGGGGTATCGGTTCCCCTTGAATGGGTACCGATTCCCCTTGCCCAGAAATCACATTTTTGAGCTCGATATTCACTTCATTTCAGCTTAAACCTTCATATTTTACTTTCTTTAATATTCCTAACTTCCATACACATATTTAAACTCATTTTTATTCCATAATCACTTCTTTAAACCCAAAATTCCATCATTTACATGGCATTCAAGAATCACACTAAATTTTCAATGTGTTCTAATTCCAATTCTAACACTTCATACTTCTTAATTAGATTGATGACAAGTCAAATTCATCCATAAAACTTCACTAACCATACCATATCAAAATTTCATCTTAAAACTCATATTACAAATTCCTTCTTAATTCCTTTATCTTATTGTTTAAATCCCATATAAGCTTTCCTTAAGCTTATTTAATACCCAAAGAATCAAAACTAAGCTTAAAACTCAAGAATTAACCAACTGAAATTAAACTTACCTTTGCCATGGAGCTTACGGGAAGAGAGGAGGAAGGAGATGACCCAGCTCCAGAACTTTCTTTTCTTCTCACCCTTTCCACGTTTTTATCACCTTAAAAGAAAGATAAAAATCTTTCTGGTCAAATGACCATTTTACCCTTAATTTCCTTTAATAATTATTAAATAACCTTCAACATATATTTCCAATAATCATTAAATTATTTCATTCTTCTACGTTAGTCACCAAATTCTGAAACTTTTCAATTTAGTCACTAACTCGGTATTACGGATGTTACAAATCTCCCCTCCTTTTTAAGAAAATTCGCCCTCGAATTTTCACTGAACATTTTGATAAAACATATCTTCTAATATTCTCATGTTGCTTAATTTACTTACTCTTTCTTGTCATCATCAGGAAACATACTTTTCAATCCTTTAACTTTTCAATTACCTTTTTGCTTTATACATTCATATCATGTCACTTATCACTTAAACAACAACCAGTAACTTCAATCCATTTTCATCAATCAACATCATAAATCCATCTCTAACTACCTTATAATAATAACCAAATTCGTTTTCCATCATCATTTAATCAAGAACACAACCTTAAATCTTCTTTAAATATGATTCAACATACACTTTATAAAATCTTTTCACCTCACCAATCACTCTTTTCTCACTTGTATATCCAAAAATTATCACCTACACTTCCATATAACATTTATCGTGTTTGATCCTTTAACTCAATCCCATTTTATTTCTTTATTTCATTCTTCCTTTATTTATTCCTTATACACAAATCATATCTTTCATTTCATGTTCACATACTCTTGTATTATCACCTATATTCATCGCTATATATCAATCTTCATTGCATCCTCATAACTTTGATAACATATTTCTTATACAGAACTTTGTTCTTTATCATTTCTTATACTTGTATTTTCATTTCTTAAAATTCTATGCAAATGCTTATCTAATTTTCTACATCATAGCTATCTAATCAGAACCCAACTATATTCAGATTCACATCATACTTGATTAACTCAACTTTACCTTTTATTCCAATCTTATAACTCTATCACTTTTACACTGACAGTTAATCAATAACATCTGTCCAATCTAGAACACAACCCTAATCAACCAATCACATACATCCTTTCCAATCGAAATTATCTCAAAATTCGTTTACTTAACTTGTCAATTTCACCTCCATTCTCATACATCCTATAATTTCTGTTGTTCAACTGAACATTTTGACTTACTTTGTCTTATAAACTGATCATCGATATACCTATTCCAAAACTCTTCTTATCAATCCTCAGCTTTACTCAAATATACAAATCTTTATTCCCTTTACTATACCACAGTACTATGATCCAAATATACAATTGTATCCAGATCCATTTCATATTTGGTTGTCTTATCATGACAACATCTCAAAATATTAAATTCTATACCTTTTCCATCACATAATCTGGTTGGCCAACGCTAACTCTTTCCATCCAAAATACAAACCCTTATTCTATCCACATTCTTATTAATACACAATACTATTCCTTTATTTCAAACTCATCAACTCTGACTATATATATCTTATATGCTTGTCACTGATGCACTTATTCTCGAACTTTCCAAAAATTCTAACCACATCCTTAGATCTTTTAACATCCTTATGGTGACACTTGCTCACCATATTCTATCTTATTCACTTTATAACAAAACTTCTTCGTATCACTTTTTCGATTCGACATAGTGAGAACCTTTTATAACTATTCGAATATGATTTCAATTTCTGAAATCAACCTTTAATCTTATAAGACACTTTCTGAGCTTTCTGCTCTTCATCCTGCCTGGCCAGGGCAGGTGAATTGCTATCACCATCAGATTTGTCAGCTATCGATTCACTTGTCATTTCTTATAATCACATTTCTATTGTATTCTATTAAACTTATTCTATCAGCAAGACAACATATTCCTTACATTTTCATATCATAATTTTTTTTTCTATTTTGTTGGCATGTATACATTATACGACACTCTAAACTTCGGTTTATACCAAGAATCGACTAAATCGTATCTCTGATACCATTAAATGTAACATCCCCAACCCGTACCCGACCCGGATACGAGTATGAGGTGTCACATTGACTTTTCAAACTTTGACTCTTGACAAAATTCAAAGAAAATTTAAAACTTTCCTTAGAGTAAAAGTGGTTTAGTTACATAAATTGACCACAATACCCAAAATCAATCAGAGCATAACTAATTCAACCGATTAGTACATGCCAACTATACTCAAAATAACCAAAACATTTAAATTCTCTATTTTCTGATCTGAAATTTTTGTAAGGGATGTGCTGACCTGTCTTACTCTTCTTCGTTTCTCTTCTAGCTTTTGTAACTTACGTGTGAAACAATCACACGCTAAGTCTATGACTTAGTGAGGCATAAAAACTTATAATGCACTTTATAACATATATCAATACATGCATGTTCTGTTCTACCATGCTATACCAAATTACATGATTCTCTCATATCATGAAAAATTATATCAGATTAATTACAATAAATAAATACATACACATAACTCATCATTAACAGTTTATCATGTAATCACATACTTTTATGCTTAACCTTTTCAATCAAACACTCTACACACACAACATCCTATCATTTCTATAACATTTATCATAACACTAACATATATTTGTTTATATCTCTTGATTAGCTCATGTACATATGTGAGAACTATAGATATGTGAGTTTATGGAGGTTGTGCACTAATGCTGTCACCACAGCTCATATAAATGCACCGAAGTGCCACATAGAATTGCACCGTAGTGCCGCGTAGAATTGCACCGTAGTGCCATATAATAATGTCCAAAAGGACTACATATCATTCCTTAAGAATCATATACATATACTAGGGATCAAGTATGTGTCTCACCAGGCTTCACACATGTTCCAAAGAATACATATATGTCCCGAAGGACCACATATCATTCCATAAGAATCATATATATATGCCAAGGATCAAGTATGTGTCTCACCAGACTTCAAACATATTCCAAAGAATACATATATATCCCGAAGAACCACATATCATTCCTTAAGAATCTAATACATATGCCAAGGATCAAGTATGTGTCTCACCAGACTTCACACATGTTCCAAAGAATACATATATGTCCCGAAGGACCACATAGACCCTCGACTCTTGGCATGCCAACTATACCCCTAGCTCTCAAGACACATAACATGGGCATTTTCTTTTATACTTATCATTTCACATAACACATAGTTCAATTACTCATAGAACATTTTCATATGAGTCACATTTACCTATCACATAGCTTATATACTTTCTCACGTAGTTACATAGATCCATATCCTATAACATATATCCCAAAGTGCACATAATCACATATATCATATCATATAGCTTAGATCATTTCTCAGATATTCATATAAACATACATATCATATCTTGTTCACATATGATCATATATGCTTCATATAACCCATAGAAACACCTAGAACACTTTCTCATAGCTTACATCAATTTTCAGAGTCCTTTCATATTACCTGATGGCATATATCATATAAATATATAATAACGGATATCATATTATCTACCTTATGCTCCATTTCTTTGTATTCCCTTAGATTATAAATTATGTCATATTTCTAAACATATATCATTTAATAGTATTTTTATTTAGGTACTAATTTAATCTCTTTACTTAATTCAATTTCATATATTCATTATAATATTTTCATATAGCTCCATTATACTAATTCTCATAATAAATCATACCACTATGTACTTGTCCAACTCATGTTTCCATTATGCATATACTGTTACCCATGTTTACCTAGTTCATATCACTTCTTATAAACTCACTTTCATCATATTTTCCTATTATTACATATTTTATCTCATAACCATGTATCCACATAGTCTTATATTTCATTATCATATTACATATATTTGTTCTCCTATGACTCTTAATAAACATCTATTTCTATTTCCCTACATCTCTCGACTTATCTTCTATATTCCTATAATTTCATAACTTATTTTATATCATTTTCCCTTTTCACTCACATAAACCATCTATTTATTTAGTTCAATTTCTCATGACTTCCACAATACTCTTTAATAAAACTTTGTAGCTCTTCACTTTAATACATAAGCCATAGTTTCCTTTAATTTATCAATCTTCTCTATATAACTTATGTATCCTTATTTATGCCCTCGAATTCATACTATTCTCTTAGAGTCTCCTAACATTTCTCGTATAATCACTTATACCATATCATATGACTTATACTTGATTATCTTATTCTCTCATGTTCATTTCATTTCTTATAACTCTATCATATAACTTATTCCATGTTCTTCCATTATTACATAATAAAATCTTACATAAATCATATAGCATATACAAAACATATCATTATCATTAGTCATGCATACATACAATCAATGTAATACATATAATCACATATAGTTATAACCAACACATAATCATGTCTATGACTTCATGCATATTACTCTAGGAAATAGACTCATCGCAAGTCTTATTTCTATTAAATACTACATGTCACTAGTATGCACTCACCTTGGCCTCACTAGTCAATTCCAATCTCTTATCTTTCCCTTGATCGATCTTACTTGCCAAATGTTCTGGAATTGCTTTACGCGTAGAATCTCCATAAATGTACATTTTGAGGCAATCATTAGATACCTACACCTTGTAATTGGATACTAGCAACTTAAACAAACTTATTAAACTCATATTCACAATTTTCCTTTAGGGGGAATTGGTTCCCTCCTGTGGGGGTATCGGTTCCCATCTGGCATTCTGGAATTCCATGTTCGTTTGAGGGGTATCGGTTCCCCTTGAATGGGTACCGATTCCCCTTACCCAGAAATCACATTTTTGAGCTCGATATTCACTTCATTTCAGCTTAAACCTTCATATTTTACTTCCTTTAATATTCCTAACTTCCATACACATATTTAAACTCATTTCCATTCCATAATCACTTCTTTAAACCCAAAATTCCATCATTTACATGGCATTCAAGAATCACACTAAATTTTTAATGTGTTCTAATTCCAATTCCAACACTTCATACTTCTTAATTAGATTGATGACAAGTCAAATTCATCCATAAAACTTCAACAACCATACCATATCAAAATTTCATCTTAAAACTCATATTACAAATTCCTTCTTAATTCCTTTATCTTATTGTTTAAATCCCATATAAGCTTTCCTTAAGCTTATTTAATACCCAAAGAATCAAAACTAAGCTTAAAACTCAAGAATTAACCAACTGAAATTAAACTTACCTTTGCCATGGAGCTTACGGGAAGAGAGGAGGAAGGAGATGACCCAGCTCCAGAACTTTCTTTTCTTCTCACCATTTCCACGTTTTTATCACCTTAAAAGAAAGATAAAAATCTTTCTGGTCAAATGACCATTTTACCCTTAATTTCCTTTAATAATTACTAATTACTAAATGATCATTAAATTATTTCATTCTTCTACGTTAGTCACCAAATTCTAAAACTTTTCAATTTAGTCACTAACCCGGTATTGCGGATGTTACAGGGTCCTTATTGGTAATGATGTGGTGCGACTTTGTTTGCAATTATTGAGAGGTGTATTGGATATGTGGTTGGTGAACAAGACCATGATTATTCTCATCCCTAAAGTGGTTGGCACTCAACAAATGAGGCAACTACGACCTATTAGTCTGTGTAATGTGGTATATAAGATTGTTTCAAAGATGTTGGTCTGTCGATTGAAAGGGATTATGGGGACTTGTATCTGTGAGAATCAGGTTGTTTTTCTTCCAGGTAGACAAATATCTGATAATATATTAGTGGCCCATAAGCTTCTTCATTATTTGAATTCATCCAAGAATAATTCAAACGAAGGGGCTGCACTTAAACTGGACATGTAAAAGGTCTATGATAGAGTGGAGTGGTATTTTTTGCAACATGTAATGTTGCGGTTAGGATTTTGTTCTGACTGGATTGGTACTATCATGAGATGTGTGGAATCAGTTACTTTTTCGATCTGTGTGAATGGTAGTTTGACTCATGAGTTCAAACCTAGCAGAGGGCTGAATCAAGGTGATCATTTTTCTCATTTCTTAATTTTTTGTACTTATGGTTTGTCTGCTTTGGTACACAAGTTATAGAATCATAACAAGATAAGGGGTATTAATGCTAGTCGGAATGGGCCTAAGGTGACTCATCTACTTTTTACAAATGATAGTATTATTTTTCTTAAGAACTCCTTACAGGAAACTGAGCACATCAAATAGACTTTGCTTATTTATGAGGATTCTTCTGGTCAAAAAGTGAAGCTTGACAAATCAGTTCTCGATTTCAGCCCTAGCACAATCCTTTCTCAACGTCAACAATTTTCTTCTATTTTGGGTATTGATGAAGTGGACTACCTCGGCATGTCTCTTCATATTGGGAAGAACAAGGCAACTACATTTGGTTATTTGAAGTAAAAAGTGCATGATAGGATTGATGGTTGGACTATACAATTGCTCTCATATGGTGGTCGATAGGTGTTCCTTAAAGCCGTGGCATAAGCATTACCGCATTATGTGATGTCGTGTTATTTGTTACTTGAGTGTTTGATTAATGATATGACTAATGCATGAGATTCTACTGGTGGCCTGGTAATGTTGATAAATGTGGATGACCTTTAGTTGCTTGAAAGACTTTATGCAAGCCTAAGCGTGTTGGTGGTTTAGGGTTTCGAGATCTTCACAGCTTCAACATGGCGCTTCTGGGTAAATAGGTGTAACGATTTATCCGAGAACCTAATAACATGGTTGCACGAGTGTTTCAAGCGAAGTATTTTTTTGGATGAAGATATATTGAATGCTACAGTTAAGGATAAAAGTTCATTTGCTTGGAAAAGTCTTCATAAGTCTCTTCAAGCATTACGTGGAGGGCTCTTCTAGAGAGTTGGCATTAGGAGTGGTGTTCGAGTACATTCTGATAGATGGGGGGACTAAAGTTGTATATTTATCAGGGAGTTATATTGATTCTTTTCATAATCCTATTCTTTGCCATGAGTTTATGTTGCCTGGTACTAATTTATGGAATGAACCTCTGATTCGCAGGGCATTTTCTGATGCTGATGCTAGGCAGGTGTTGGCGGTTCCCTTGGACCTTGTCAAGGGGATGTGATTGTTTGGGGCAACCATGATTCTGGCATGTATTCTGTTCACTCAGGTTACTGGTGGTTACAATAAAGTTCAAATGATAATAAGTGTAGATCTAGGGTGTGGTTGGTCATTTCAAAGTTGCAGTTGCTTCTAAAAATCAGTATCTTTGCTTGGCGTTTAGCGCGTAATGCCTTACCTGTGGGTAGTAGTCTCAAAGATGCTGGGTTGACTGATGTTATTTGCCCAATGTATTCTTCTGCTGAAGAAACAACGTTGCATTATGTTTGTTGTTGTTCTCGAGCTCAAGAGATTCTACGTCTGACCGATATTCCTACTAATGTTGCTCTTAGCATGGCGACTGATCCTCTAGTTTGGTTGGAGGATTATTTATCCATTATTGGGCGTGATGATTTTTCTATCTTATTGGTTATTTTGTGGAATGTTTGGAATAATCGTAAATCGTTTGTTCATAATAACAGGTTGCAATCACCTTGGGTTCTGGTTACGATGCAAAGACCCTTCGTCAAGAGTATTTGAGTTTGATTGTTAAGGAGAAGATGGATTAACGTGTACATGGGAGGACGACAAATAGTGTTATTTTGAGAGACACTGAGGATAGGTGGCGACCTCCAGTGGTGGGGTGATTAAAGTAAATACAGATGGTGCCTTTGATGATGCGCGTCGCATTGCTGCAGTTGGTGTTATTGTGCAGAACAAGAGAGGTCAAAATTTTAGAGGCATTGCTCAACCATCTATAGGATGTTTCGAAGCCGGGTTTGCGGAGTATCATGCTCTTCTTGTTGGGCTTCAACTTGCTTGTGATAGAGGGTGGACGAACATTCATTTTGAAACGGATTTGTTGATGGTTGTTCAAAAGATTACAATGCTTACTGATGATATTTCTACCCTTGGTCTTTTTGTCAAGCAAGCTCATGCAATCTTTCAGTCTAATCCTGGGTTTCATATTATCTTTGCTCACCGTGCTTGTAATACTGTTGCTCACAAATGAGCTAATTGGACTATTATGACTGGTGACTCTTTGTTTTTTTACTCGATTTATCCCGAGATTATTGATGTAATTTATTCTTGATATATGACACTTGGATACTATTTTTTTCCTTATTAGGTTTATAAGGAGTTTTTTAATGAGGCTCGTATATGGTTATCTTAAAAATTATTATTATTATTATTATTATTATAATGACATTTTATATTTTTATGTTTTTTTATATAATTTGTATTACATATGATTTATAGATAAATTTAGTACCACTTAATCAATTTTTATTATTAAATAAATTTAAAAAGTATTTTTATATAAAATATTATTTTACGCATAATGTGAGTATTATAAATTCAAAATAAAAATACCCAAATAAACATCGTATTATATTAAAATAAATTTTACCGTAAAAATTTATAAAAACATTATAAATTTATTTAATTATTATGAATATTTTTTAAAATTACTAGTTATTTTATATAATATTATACATATTTTATAATACTTTAATATTTTTAAAAAATTTAATAACTAAAAGAATTGTTTCAATGTTTAGTCAACATTTGTATGCTCCGTCTTAAAATTAAATTAAATTAAATTTGAATGTTTTCTCAATCCAAGTGAAACCTCAAACCTATAAAGACCGTTTATTTATTTAGGTTGTTTCATCGTCATTATTTTATTGGTAAAAAATAGTAATGGTCACTGAATTTCTCTAAATATTTCATTTAAGTCCCTTAACTTTTAAAACTTACAATATAATCTCTTAAAATACGGATTAAATATTAAGTGATTGTATTGTAAATAGATTAAATATTAGAGGATTGTATTGTAAATTTTAAATGTTATGGGACCTAAATGAAGTATTTAGTAAAATTCAGTGATCATTATTATACTTTACCCTTATTTTATTAGGTTGCTTAGCCCAGTCCACTTTCCTTCGTCATCCGATTGTGCCAAGTGTTATATATATATCTATCGATAAAGGCAGATTAGCCCCTACAAACAAAGAAAAAGAAGGGGGGAAGTCAGAGCAAAAAGAAAATGGGGAAATCATCGAGTGTGAAGCAAGCGGCGGTCGTTGTAGGTGCACTGGCTTTTGGGTGGATGGCTATAGAGATGGCGTTTAAGCCTTTACTGGACAAGGCACGCGCCGCCATGGACAAGACCGACCCTGATTGCGATCCGGATGACGTTACTACCGCGATCAGAGATGGTTCCGGTGTTCAAAACGACGTCGGTGAGGGAAACGATGATTCTGATCTGAATCCTGTCTCATATGCGGATGCCGTTGCCAAGGACGCTGCAGGTGTAAGTTAGGAAGTAGACATCGGAGGTTTGGGTCTAATCCATGAAAGTAGGTTACTTTTCTTGTGGGGATAATTTATTTTTCATTTCCTGCTGTTTTCTAGCTTAGGCTTAAGAATGAAGATATTTGAATAAATGTAAGAGAATAGTTTATTGCTGCTATTTGTTGTGTTCCTACAATATTAGCTAAAATCATTAGCTTTTGCATTTCATTTTTTGAAATAAACCAGAAATCAATGGTTTTTTTAATAAAAAAAATTGCCTTCAGGTGCAAGTCAAATTATGCCAAATTAAATATATAATTTCAAACATAGCAGAGGGACTAAAACCAAAATTAGACCTAAACAAAGCGAGCTTTTCTGGGTTTCGAAAAGCCCACTGGACTGGAACATAGCGAACAAACAAGAGACAAATGTCCATCAAAGAAGGCGAGTTTGAATCAAGGAAAGAACGGCCCTACACTTGCTTCCCACGCCATGAATAGCCAAATCTCCCCATCGCTAATAATCGCCAATCGCACCCCCAGACCTTTAACTACTGTCCTACTATTCTCTCGCCTATCTGATTTGAAACCTTCTGCGCAAATTAAAGAAACACCAATTCCTTTTTACCCCCGGCGTCCCGATGCCTAGTAGATCAGCTCCCGGTGCTCGAACCGGCGTTAGAGTCGTCGTTGCCGGCGATCGTGGCACCGGTAAATCCAGCCTCATCTCAGCAGCAGCTTCCGACTCTTTTCCAGACTATGTTCAGGCTGTTCTTCCCCCAACTCGCCTCCCATCTGACTTCTATCCCGATGGCGTTCCCGTTACAATTGTTGATACCTCCTCTAGGTATTTTTGTTAGTTTCGAGCTTTTCTTCGAATATCTATTCACGTCAGTGTTTCTTAATTGTTTTCGTTGATCCGGCTGTTCCAGATTTTCAGAGTAGCTTTTTTTTAAAATTAAATTGTCGATTTGGAGATTCTGGTTGTGTTTTTCTAGAGTAAACAAAAAATGTATGAAATACAAAATTCTTGATCTTATTTGATATAATATATATATGTACATGAGAAAATAATGTGAAGATTTCTATTTCGTTTAAGTAACTAGTGCATACTAACAAGAGAAATAGAAAATGCAACTGATTTAGAAGTTTGATGAGTTGTGGATGTATGCTGAATTGCTGATATTTTTGTTGTTCTTGACCTTTTAGCATGGAGAGCAGAGTAAAGCTTATTGATGAGTTGAAGCGAGCTGATGCTGTGGTTTTAACGTATGCTTGTGATCAACCTATGACACTCAGTCGTCTGACTACTTTCTGGCTGCCCGAGCTTCGTAAATTAGAGGTTTGCATTTGGCATAATTGATTGGCGCAAGATATATATATATATATTTGTAATGTATTCACGTTTATTCATACAATGACATGCTTTCATTATGTTGATATGTCAAATATCTGAATAGATAAAGGCACCAGTGATTGTGGTTGGTTGCAAACTTGATTTACGAGATGAACGTCAGCCCATGAACTTGGAACAAGTCATGGCACCAATCATGCAACAGTTCAGGGTGATCGAAACCTGTATAGAATGTTCCTCTGCTACTCTAATTCAGGTTTCAATTTTCTTCTGTACGTTTTTTAGGTTAACATCACACTCATTTTGTAGTTTGTGCCCCACCTATCTTTATGATGCTATGGCGTTAGGATTAGCAGTTCACCTTTTAAATGTTAGCTGTCGGCTATAGTGAGCATCAAGACTCAAGCTTCCATCGTTGTTTTCTTTTTTGCTGGAATATACGTCCTGTTTTATATTTCTTTTGAGCAATTGGTAAACGCTACCTTTATGTTTGTTAAATCCATTTACCATTTTTTCCCTGTTTAATAGGTAAAGATATTTGAAGGTCGAAATATAAGTGTTACATGTTTTTATCTCCAGGTCCCTGATGTATTCTATTATGCTCAAAAAGGCAGTTCTGCATCCAACAGCTCCACTCTTTGATCAAGAGAAACAAAATTTGAAGCCACGATGTATCAGGGCATTGAAACGGATATTTATGCTTTGTGATCATGATATGGACGGAGCCCTTAGTGATGCAGAGTTGAATGAGTTTTTAGGTATTTTATTTTCTTTTGTTTTTTTTCTTAACCACAACTATTTCTCTCCTAAAAATTTGGAAGGTTTGACATGTTGCACAATATATAAACAGGTTAAATGCTTTAATGTTCCATTACAACCTGCAGAGATTGTGGGTGTAAAGAGGGTGGTTCAAGAGAGGATAAGAGGAGGAGTCAGTGACCTTGGTCTTACACTTGAAGGGTTCCTATTTCTTCATGCTCTTTTTATAGAAAAGGGGCGCCTTGAGACAACTTGGGCTGTTTTGAGAAAGTTTGGATATAATGATGAATTAAAGCTTAGGGATGATACACTTCCTGTTCCAACCAAGCATGCCCCTGACCAGGTAAATCTTAGTTTTGATAGTGGACATAACTGTTATTTGTTCAAACTGACATTGATGCTATTGGCTTGTTTTTCCTGGTATATATTTTGTTTAAATTCGTAAGCACTTGACTAATCATATATATGGTAATATGTTTGGTCAGAGTCTAGAAATAGGTTGGTGATTTTCTCAAGAATATTAATCAGCTCTTTCATGCTTCATGGATCTCAATATGAAGGAAATATGGAGCTTTCTGTTGCATAGATATCATTAATTCTGAAGTTTTAGCTACTTTACAGCATCGCTATTTATTCTCCCAATATCAAATTTGTTTGTTTGTTGATTAGTTGTACTGCCTATAATGTTATTTTATTTCATTCCATGATAACTTCTTTTAGGGATAGTGTTATACTTCTAAATATCCCGCAGAATGTGGAGCTGACAAATGAAGCTATAGACTTTTTGCGTGGGATCTTCCGATTGTATGACAGTGACAATGTACGTGTTATTCTTCCAAATCCTTGTCACCTATATGGAATAAGAAGAAGAAAATACGTTGGTCATATTTGGAGTTTTTATAATGCTAAAATTTGGACAATCACTGTATTGTGCTTCTTTTTTGAGTTTGCCAGGATGGATCCTTGCAACCTTCCGAGTTTGATGACATCTTTGTAACTGCTCCAGAAAGGTGAATGTAGTTACTGGATATCTTCTTCATTTATAGACATGTATAGAGTTAACAATGTTTTCTTAGAACAGTTCTACTGCTTGGTTTATAAATACAGCAAAACACTTGAATCCTTGTCAATCTACTTCTACTGCTTTCATCTACTGATCATTTTTTACTCGTATGACAAATTTTTTATAAGAATTGGAGGTCTAATTAAAAACTCCCTTCGTATTCTTCCACATACTTAGAAGTATGTTGAAGAACATTGGAAGGAAGAAAAGAGTTCCTCATAGTTACTGATCATTAAAAACTCGTATGACAAATTAACTTTTAGACTTAGCCTCTGTTGCTGTTTACCCATCATCCTATTTGATTTTTAGAAATCAAAATATATTTCTATTAACATATTTGTTGTCTTTAATTCAGCCCATGGACTGCAGAGCCTTACATAGATGCTGCAGAGAGAACAGCCCAAGGAAATTTAACTCTTAATGGGTTTTTATCCGAGGTTTGTTGTGCTTACTACTCCTTCCTTGATTTCTTACTCTTATAATATGTTATGTCATCTTAGTGGCTATCTTGGGCCATTTATTTCTGTTACGAGTCTTGTTCATATCCTAAATTTTCTGCACAACACAGTGTCTTAAGGATCCTACTCATGGAACGAGAAGCGTTTAAGGATTTCATAAGATTTTTGTGCATTTTCTAATTTGCATTTGTAAACCATATATCAATAAGTATTGACCACTGGGATGCTGTTGATCTGAAGTTCTACTTACTTGCAGTGCATGGTCTTATTAAGTGACTAATATTGCTGGATAGTTTCATAATTTCTTTAATGAAATTCTCTATGGAATGCTTTACCATTTCACTATGTTTATTATCGACTAAACATCACTGGCTATACTAATGCTTTATCTACATGTAGAAAAATATGATTGCCTCCCACCTCTGAATATTTTTGGTTTATCTGTTCTCTTCTCTCTGTTCTTTTACCCTGGGACTTCAATTCATGGTTCCGAGATCAGATTTATTTCTTGGGTTTGTTAAAAAATACAGGACTTATCTTGTTGGTATTGATTGATATTTTAACAATTTTATTTTGGTCAGTCTTCTTCTTAAGTAACTCTCATCATATACGTGGTCTGCAGTGGGCCTTGATGACAAGTCTGGAGCCAGCGTTGAGTTTGGCAAATTTGATTTGCATTGGATATGGTGGAGATCCAACTTCAGCCCTTCGTATCACTAGGCGAAGATCTGTAGATCGTAAGAAGAAACAGACACAAAAAAATGTTTTTCACTGCTTTGTTTTTGGTCCTAAAAAATCTGGGAAGTCCACTCTGTTGAATTCAATTATAGGAAGGTGTTGACTCTCAACCTCTAATCAGTTTATGGATCTTGCTAGTTCTTTAGCTTCTTTCGTTCATCTACTGAAATTATATTATTTTTTGTCTTCATATTCTTGATACTATCGCTTCATCAATGAGAATAACATTTGAACTGCAGGTCTTTCTCTAGTAACTACACTCCAACAAATGATGTACGTTATGTAGCAAATGTTGTTGAACAGATTGGGGTGAGTAATACTGCTGATATGCCGTATGACCTGGAATTTTCATGTAATTCACTTATTTCCTCTTTCTTTTTTACCACCGTATCCTTTCCCTGTTAGATCATTGACCATGAAGGTGGAGTGTAAAATATTTGTTCAAAAGGACTAGGTTACTAGTTACTACAATGTCCTTGGGAAAATAAATTTATTTTTCTTTTGTTTTGTTTATAAGATTCCTGTGGTTTGAAAACATGGCTGCTCTTTTCTGATGAGAAGTTTCAGATTTAATGTGGCAATCTTTGTGTCCCTGTTGACATTACAGGGCTCTCAGAAGACCCTTATTTTACAAGAGATACCAGAAGATGGTGTTAAGCAATTGCTGTCGAATAAGGAATGTTTGGCTGCCTGTGATGTAGCTGTGTTTCTGTATGACAGGTAAAGTTAACATTCTATTTTCTGAAGTTTCGATATTAAAATATCATGGTGCTATAGCTCCCGTACACAGCAGTGGCTGTGAACTTCTGTCAATTAACAGTTTAGTGGGTATCTGAAAATTGAAGAATAACCAGCACCTCAAAGGGCTGTAGAGATTTGTTGTTATGTCAGTAAACGGTCTCTTATCTTACATGAATGTGTATTTCTATTGCCAGTTCAGATGAATATTCGTGGAAAAGATCAAGAGAATTGCTTCTGGATGTTGCTAGGCGAGGAGAGGATAGTGGTTATGGAGTGCCTTGCCTCCTCGTTGCAGCAAAGGATGACTTGGATCCATTTCCAATGTCACTGCAAAACTCAACAAGAGTATATATCTTCTTATCATTGGCTACTTTGTTTGTCCATACCCAACAAAACTATGGTAATATTTGAGATATGATGTAAATTTCTATATTTCAGGTTACTCAGCAGTTGGGGATGGAAGCTCCGATTCCTGTAGGTGTGAAATTAAGAGATTCCAAAAGTGTGTTGTCTAGAATCCTAAGTGCAGCAGAACACCCTCATCTGAGCATTCCTGAAACTGAGAAAGGGAAGAAAAGGAAACGATATCGCCGTCTTGTTAATAGCTCACTTATGTTTGTTTCAGGTTAATATTATTATGCCACTTCTTAATGCACCTCTTTCCTTCAAACGGAAATGGATAATATAATTGTTTACATTTGCATGTTAATAATTGGTTTTCTGATCAAGCTACAGTGGGGGCTGCTGTCGCTGTGGTCGGACTGGCAGCTTATCGTACCTATGCCGCTAGGAAGAATGCTTGAAAGACGGTCTCATCACAGTTATTGTTTTTGTCTGCATTTGCAACTCTAATAAATGGTCAGTGCATGTATCCTTGATTGGATTTTCAAGCTGATACCTGTAAATAATTTTTGACAATTATTTTAGCGAGACAGGAGGTAATATTTTCTACTTTCACTTGTGTTGAATCAAATAATTTCTTTTAAGCCAACATTTGTAAACTACATGCAATTTTGTATCAATTTCCATGGTGGAATTTCATGCCAATTATCTATTATGACTGGATCTGGGAACCTTGTATTTCTTCCCCATAAACAAAATGAACTATTTAATTGGCTTAGATTCTTGAATGAGCAACGTTTGCCCCCCTTAGCCCTAGGATACTTGTTTGTTTCCCTCCTACATACATGGTATGCTGGTTACCGTTGGTGTTAGTACTAGGGATGACAATTTTACATGTATTTGAAGGCTCCTACCGATAGGGTCAGGTTAGATTTTGTAAGTGGCGAGGTTGCATTCGGATTTAGGGGAAATTTTTTTTGACCCCACCTTAGTAATAGTATACAACCTCTTTCACACTAAAATTGTCCCTTGTTGACTATTTTTTGGTTAATTTTTTTTACTTTGATTCTTTATTATTTAAATTTTATATTGTTAAAATCTAAAAATATATATATTTTAAAAACCTTCGATCAAATCTTCTTGAAATATTTAATTTATAAAAATTATTTTTTTAAAAATATTTAGAATAATTGTGGTCAAAGTTTAAACAATTTTGACTTTAGTAAAATCAATAAGAGACGGTTTTAGTGGCATGAAGAGATTAATTTTCTTCTATAAATTTAAAAATAATTACTATAATACCTTTCTCCCTATAATTTTTTTTTCAATTAGATCTATTTTATCGAATAATATATATATTATATTTATGTTGGGTAGGATGAGACCTCCTGAAACTTGGGTTGGGTTAGGGTGAAGGGCGTATAAGTTGGATTTAGGTAAAAAGGAATGCTTTTCAGATATAGTTGAATTTGATAAAAAAAAAAATTGTCAATCCGATACATTGTCATCCCAAGATATGATTACACCAGAATGAAGAAATGAACTTCAACATGGTAGGATGCTATAATTTTTTCACTATGTTTTCATGAACTTATTTCAATCGAGTTAGACGTGCATCTTGACATTTGGATAGATCTATTTAGACCCCAACCAACGAGTGACAATTCTTTTAATTGAAATTTTAATTATATATTTGGAAGAATGCGTATGCGTTTAGTAGCAAAATCGTGAGTGTCTCGGAAGTGAAAATGCGAATAAATGAGGGAATTTGTTGTGAGTGATTTCTTGAAAATGTCTTGGCTTGGGAGAAGAAAACAAAGAAAGACGACAAATGTTGGATCATATAGGCCTTCCAAAAATCCACTTCTATTTTCGGAAGATTAGGTCAAGAAAATATAATAGAAAGGAGGAGGAGATCTGGGAGGAGATCGTTAAAAGAAAACAGTTAAAAAAAGGGTGTCTGGGTTAATTGATCATTGATGGGAAAGGGAAAGATTCTCTGTGCAAAAAGATGGTGAACTTTTGATTGGCATTGCCCTTTGCCATCTTCCATTTGCCAATTCTCAATTTACATCACTCTTAATATACGACTAACAAAAGATATTACTGAAATATTAATATTTTTTAATATTTTCGGTAAAGTACTATCTAAAATATTATTTTTTTACCGAAAATGTTAATATTGGACGCTACTTAAAATATTTAACATTTCCGATAAAACGCTACCTAAAACATTATTTTTCTACCGAAAATGTTAATATTGGGTGTTACCTAAAATATTTTTTTTTCTACCGAAAATTAGGTAGCAAAATTAATATTTCCGATAAAAAAAAATAATGTTTTAGGTAATATTTTATTAAAAATGTTAAAAAAATATTAATATTTTTATAAGACATTTCTTTAACCATATATTAAGGTTGTCGTACAACAGAAGTACCCAACTCTTTGGGTATATAGCACCAGTTGCTTAGGCTTCTCCGTTTTATATTTTCTTTTCTGCCGCGTGCTTGTTTATAGTGTTCCCATTTGTTGCTAATAAGTTTATGAATTCCTTTTTCAATTTTTTTTATAGATTTCCATTTTCAATTTTATTTATTTATGAATTTCCACATTTATACAAATAAGATTCCTGGCTTTGTCATCATCGAAGGAGAGATGTCGATACCGATGTCGATGAGAGACAGATGTCAGTACTGACGAGGAAGGATGAGGGAAGTAAGATTTATATAAAAATCTATAGATTGTATACCAAGATTAACGGTGGTAAGATTTAAACTTGACTTTTCAAGCTTAAATTTCTTAATCTCCAACTATTTATACCAACACTCGTCCGCAAATTATCATAAAATATTGACAAAACTAAATTGCATTGATTAGTTTATTTTACATAATCAAACACGGAGGAATCAATAAAATATTTTTTAAAATATAAATTAAGTGAAATAAATTAGAGTAAATTATATATTTAGTATATAAATTATTAGTCTTGGTCCACTTCAATATCTAAAGTTTCAAAAATTTTTAAAACTATACATAACATTCAGTTTTTGTTTCGTTTTAGTACATCGCCATTAACAACATGGGTGATTTGCACGTGACACATTTTTTATGGGTAATTGTATCATTCATCATTCAATTATCTACTCACTCTTATTTTGGTCATTAAAGTTTACATACTAAAACAAATCAAAACTAGCAATTTAGGTATTAAATGTGTAATTTATCCAATATATTATCTTAAAAGATAATTTGTTAAATAGGTAGGGAACACGAAGGACTTGATTCAGTGAGACAATTATGTGTGATTGACGTTAACAATTATAGGAGTGGGCTCTGGCCTACCTAATAACAATCAGTGAAAGGTATATGCAAAAATAAAATAAAAATTATTATATGCTTTAATTTAAATTAATGATTTTTTAAAAAAAATCAATATATTTCAAGATATATTGTCTTCCTTATACAACTACGAGTATACTTCTCATGCGTTCAAAGTTATAATCTTTAGATTATTATAATCATAACAATATTAATTAAATTAAAGATTCAATCGATTTTTGTCATTTTAAAGGATCCCCATCGTCCTCCTCAGATTCCATGCGACCTGCTTGATAAAATGTAAAAACTCAAATTAAATAATTTTAAAATGATATAAATCTGAAGGGGAAGAAATCAAATGATTCGAAGATGGATAATGGGGAAGCAGAGAAGAGAGAATCAAAACACAAGGGTGGGGTTTTGAAATAGATACTCTGAAAAGTTGAAATCCCCATTCCCACACTTGTCAACCCACTGATACAACAATTATTGGGTCTTGATTCGACATTTATTCCGTTCGATTTATTAAATGATTAATTTAAATTAAATTTATCATGAGAATAATTCTCTTGATCCGGTTGATATTACTCGTATGGTTAAAATTCAATTAAATCTTAAATATGAAACCATCCTACAAAAAATGTAACGTATTGTCCGCATCTATATGTGTTTCAATTATTCAATGCGAGTATATTTTTCATGACCCATCATATATATCCTCATATTATTTTTCTTTATTTTTATTCGTTGATTGCATTATCATGAGCTGTATATACAATGTCAGATTTACCTTTTAGTCGCGTTCGAGTTTTCTTTAGATAATTATTTATTTATTTTACTCTTAAAATTCTATTCATACTTATTATGTATATATATGATTGTGTCACCTTCTTGCCTAGTGCTAGAAGCAGCTTCAAATTCCAATTTCTTTGTGAGGATTGTATCAATGGTTAGTGGAATACCATCCAAAATCCAAATTCAACTGTATTTTGAAATTCACAATTTTAAGGGGTAAATCAGTAAGAAAATTCAAACAATCAAAATTTTATTTTTTATTTTAAAGACTCGTTTTTTTTATTGACTTTACAATATTATAGGTTTGAAATTTTCATCATCTTATTCGTTGATAATTTTATAAAATTATAAGCGTTGATCTAAATATGATATGATTACTGAAAAGTAATGAAGAAGAGGAAGAAACCTGGAAAATATGGAGAAGATGGGAGAGGGGCGTGGGACAGTTTTTTATTTTTAAAATAAAAATAATTATTTTAATTTTAATTTAAATGATTATTTATATTTTACCAACCTCATTTATTATGTATTTATCGAATGATATTTTAATAAATTATTAAATTAATATGAAAATAAAATGAAATGAAATATTAAACATCTATTTTGATTAAAAAAAAAGTTAATTTTTAAGTTTAGACAATTTTCTTTTTTTATTATTGAAGTTTAAAAAGTTAAAAATATCACTAACGTTTTGGAGTGGTAACAAAACAATCACTCAACTGTTAATTGACATTACCCAAATCACGAAGGTGTATGTGATGCACTTGTCAGCGCCGCTCGGCTCCATTGTTCTGCAAAAGTATAAGCATTTTTTGGCTTATAAATGGAAATTTCGAATAAGATATTGATTAAGCTACTTTCCTCTATCGCCGATCACCATTATTCTCCAACCAATAATGATATCAAACTTCTCATGTTGATTTAAATTTCTCAAAAGCAAACTCAAATTCAATGAAATCAAAACTAAAGTCCCAAACTAAAATTTGTCGAATCTATACCAATCACCGTCGGATCAAATCGCTCATTGTGTCCTCCACCGTCAGTGAATGATCATAACAAAATTCAAAATCCTGGCCTAGCTAGGCTAAGGAATAAAGGAAACATCTTTATATCAATTAAGCATATCTTTCTTCAGTGAAATTATACGATATTTCCCCTACATGACAGTAAAAGAAAAAAACAAGACATGGAGACATGGTGATTGCCTAGAGATTTTGGTTACTGGTGGGAGTGATATGGTGAGAGAAAGGAAGGTCCATTTAAGGGTATTCTTTTCTCAAAGCATATCGATGCTTTAAAAACAATGGACAAAATACATATTCAAATGTTTGACAAATTCTTCATTTCCCACTCTTAAAGGGAAAAACCCTGAAAACCACATAAAAGCACGCCCTTAAGTTATGGATACCCCAACTCCACGATGGCACACTGCCCTCCTCTCTTAAGGGAATGTAACCCTTAGTTGGTGTGAAGAGAAAAAAAGTAGTACCATCTTTTTTGAAAATCCAGATTGATATGTTTTTCAACTTTTTCCATGAGATTTCATATTCACTACAGATGCAGGAAATATTCAGTCACGAGACATGGAAAATAGAAAAGGGTAGGAGAAGAAGAAACACAAGGCTGATGAATCGTTTGTTGACTATTCGATAAGTGTTGGATCGAATAGGCGGGCAGATAACCTTGGCAGGCAAAGCACACATGTATTGGGGTCAGTTTGCAGGCCACGAGGGACCGTTTGCATGTTCCAACGGATTCAAGATTTTTTTAATGCGTAAACTTATAAATTTATATTAGAAATCTAATACGTGTGAAATTATAAATTCTAGACAATATAAAATTACACAATTAAATTAAAATATAATTTTAAATATTTAGATTATATAAAATTTTAAAATTATTAAAGATGCGACTATATATAGGGATGTGCATGGATCGGGTTTTTGGTTCACCCGACCCGAATCGACCAAAACAAGATTTCACCCGACCCGATATATAACTTAAAAACTCGACTCGATCCGATCTTAAATAATAAAAAATATTATTTTTATTCAATAAAAACAATGACTTATTTGAAAAAAAAATATATAGAGATATTATTGTAATTATTCTTAAATATATAAGATAAAATTATATTTTTTTCGAATCGGGTCAAGTCAAATATTTTTCACCATAAACTCAAACCGATATGAACCAGATTTTTTTAAAAAAAAACTCGACCTGATCAACTCAGGTCGGGTTCGAGTCCGGGTCACATGTCTATCCCTAACTATATATATATATATATATAATTCAACACTCACCTATATCCTTCCCTGCATATTGGCCTGCCCTTGCTTTTTGTAGGGTCCGAGACATGATAGTTACCTGGCGTTCGTACAATGGTGTGCCCCCAAACTTGCGTTCTCCCTCTTTCATACTACAAATTGATTCCCTTCTATTTTTCCAATATTTTGATAGGATAGAATTGGATTGGATTTAAATATATAAATATAATCAAAATTTTGAATCTGTCTTTATTCATTAATTATGTGAATATCATTATCCGTATTTAAATATTATCATTTAAATTATTAATTTTATTATCTAATAGATGGATTGAAGTTATGATCTAAAAAGATATCAATACTATCCTTAAAGTATAGATATTATTTTTATACAGTATCGATATAAGAAAAACGTATCAATACCATATCAAAGTCTGATGTTTTATTTAATTAAAAGTATCGATACAAACCAATTCAAATGTCCAGAATTATGCATATGATCCTTGATACGTGAAATGTTTATGAATGGATCTCCTAAGTTGTTGAAATTGTATATGATTGATATTGATAACACATACATTGAACTGATGACACAAAACATTGAACTATGTACGAGTTACTAATTTGAGTAATTGATTATTAGATAACTGGATTAGGATTCATAAAGTTATCATTATTGTTTTTGATCAATCAATATAACATCACCGATTTGATTCACAATTAAACCAAATTAGAAGGGTTATGCAATATGTAGTTGATATGTTTAAAGAGTCATGGGATGGTAAAAATGACATTTAGCCACTTCTAGAAGCATGACTTGCATAAATGCATATTTGGTGGATAGGTACTATGAATGTTAAATCATCTTTCCTAAATAATTCTGATGATAGGTTTACATGTCATAAGTCATGTACTAAACATATTTATACAGGTTGTACAAGTTCTGAAATGATTTAAGTGTGATTTGAGGTTCTCAAAATTGATTAAATTATCTAAATAAGACATATTAGTTGTAGGATATCAATATTTCAACAATAATATCAACATCTTATCAAATGACCAGTTTCATAAATTTTGATATACTCAAATAGTATTCATATCTACACATGGTATTGATACTTAATCACCAGAATCAATACTCTTGGTAACACTATCAATACCTTAGGCTTCAAACGGGTAAATTTTTTTTTTGTTGTCTTAAGTTTGTTTATATGCTCGATTAATCCCTAATACTTATAGGATGGATAAAATAACCATCAAAATCATGAATGATTAATTGAGATGTCGAATTAAATGCTTAGAAGTTATATTGTTGTTAATTTATAAGTTTATATAGCCTAATTATCATAGTTTGACATCAATTATATGATTTATCGTCCGACCCGAGTAAGAAGTGTTACACTGAATCTGTTGTTACGACTTTGCTCGTTATTTTTACTGTGGCTCTCTTTCCATCTTTCTTTGCTGAAATCTATATTGCTTAGTTTTCTCTTTATCTATTTCAAATAGGAGACATGAAGCAATGTCTAATTTTACACGAGAGATAATTATGTCACAAATCTGATGGACTGAGATCCATTAATAAACTCGTATCGTATCTTACAACAAAAATAAAAGGATAAATGATTAAAGAAATAGAAGGGAAAATGACAGAAAACTAGGTAGAAGACCAGAAAAATGAGGGATGAAAGGCAGCCGACTGTAGATGTGAAGAAATAAGGAGAAATAGCAAACCCTAAGTATATGTACACGTAAGTCTTTTTGAAAATATTTCATGTGGGGGTGGGGGAAGTTAATCTCTAAACTCGATTTCAAATTTCGTTATATTAAATTCAAATCGTTCTATTTTAAAATTTGATTTTAGAAAAAATAGTTTTATCAAATAAGTTTAGATAGAAATTCATTCAATTTGAATATTTTTTTTAGTCTTAATGGTTAAATAAATGCCCAAGTTATACTTTTTGTGTCAAATAAGTGCCTACATTTTTTTGGCCTATCGAAGTACCTAACATTACAAACGTTAGTACTTTAGGTGTTCGGATCGTTAACAGCATTAGTTTTCGTCGTTAAGTGACTGGAGTCACAACCTTGTAATTTAAAAAAAATTATATATAATTAAAAAATAAAATTATATATTTTTTTAAATAAGAAAACACAAATTTTGAAATAACCCTTAAACTTTGAAAACTTTCATTTCAACCCTAAACCCACGGTGACCTTCACCCTTTGCCGTTGAAGAAGCTCCACCCGACCTACCCTCCCCTTCCCGGCACCAAAACCCCGATAAAATCGTGACCACTTGACGATCGATCAACGTCAAATCAACATTTTAAATCCTGCGAATCCTAAGATGAAAATCGCGATCCCACGCAATTTCGATGGTGAATCGGTAACAACTGCGGTGGCATATAACTAGGATGATGGCAAGGACTATGTTGGCGGCGGTGGTCGTGGTTGGAGAGGGTCGTGATGGTGGATTAAGGTTAAGATTTGGGATTCTGGGATTGTTTTAATATAAGAAAAGTTAGTGGTTTTTTAAATAAATATAATAATATTTTTAATATTTAAAAAAATAAATTTCAAAATTATCAGGTTGTGACACATGTCACTTAACGGAAAAAAAACTAACGCAGTTGACGACCCGAACACCTAAAATGCTAACATTTATAATATTAAGCACACAGTCAGACCAAAAAAATGTATACAGTTGTTTGGCATAAAAAATATAGTTTGATTACTTATTTGAGCATTAAGCCTTTTCTTTATAAAGGAATCTTTCATTAATGGGTTGTTCAATTCGCTGTACTAGGTTGTTGGAAAATTGAGGCAATCCTTAATTGACGTCGGTATGTATAATTAAATTCACTCTGTCATGTAAATCTTATCCAAGGAATCATTAATTGATCATAAAATGCAAGTAGCGAAATTTATACGAAATTAGATAATAATAAAATAAAAGCAGGAGACTGCCGCATGGGAGAGAAGGGAGTAAAGCACGTGACATGGTCTGGTCCCATAACGACAATAACTACCATATAAGCATATTTTAGGTAACACATGGTTCGGTGATCTCTAACTTCAAAATATATATAACTAAAATGATAAAATTAATAATATTTATTTTTGTTATTATTAATAAAGGTAGAAAATGGGAAAAATTAGGGGATCCAATAATAGTAATTCTCTCCAGTAGGGTTGAGAGAAATCTTCCAGCTCTTAGCTTTTAAGTAATCACCCCACCAAAAATGGCTGACAATTAAACAACCCTTTGTGCCTACGCCCACTTTCTTCACCTCGGTTCCGGATTTTGAGCCCAACACTCCCACCATCTCCTCCCATATAGTCACCTCCCCCATCACCATTTCTTCATCTTTAACTTCATCATTTTCGTGCTCGTTCGTTGTTGTTGTGTTCATCGTATTTTTCTATGACCTCCTCTTGGTCTTTCTCTTCGACGGCGTTGTCTTCGAACATTGTGTTGGCATCGACGTCCTTGAAAAGGGAAAGCCTAAGCCTTCCCTCGCTTCGTTCTGTATGGAAGTAGCTATTGCAAGGAGGGATGGTAACGGCTTCAAGAACTAAACGGCCGCCCTCTCTGTGAGACTTGACTTTGACACCATTTGATCCGCTGATGGACGTCAACGGAGGCGGAAAGCTGTTGACTCGGCTCGCTTTTATTCTCCTTGGACTCTCTCTCGGTTTCGAATTGTAAACAACGTTTTCTAATGAAAGCAGGGAAATGTCGTCTATGCTCTCGCTAACTTCACTTCCGGTCTCGCTGCCTAAGCTCTCTGTGCACATTTCAAGACTCCTTTCGGTCAGCATAGAAGTCGAACGCTTCACGAGAGGGTGAACGTAAACTTTGTCACTCGGAGTAGAATTAGAATCGTCGGCGGCGAGCGACTGGAGGAAACTCCAGCAGCTCGCGTCGACATTTCGATTGCCTATCGGCTTGCAGTCGTCAATGGCATCTTTTACTCCGGTATACGGCATAGGTTTCGGCTCCGTCGAAGCAATGGATGAGGATGGGAAATTGGTTTTCGGTGGAGCCAATTTCAGGCTCATAAAACGTGATTCAATGTGCCGTAGGTCCATGCATGATTGCAACTCGTGACAGACACTTAACGACATGTTTTTTATCCACAACAAAAATGTTGGGGGGAAAAACAGGGGAGCTTAACTGAAAGAACGAGAAAAAAAACCCTGTTTTCCTCACCTTTTTTGGAGTTTTGTGACAAATAAAAAAACACAGATATATTTATTTGGTGTTTGAAGAGGAAGAGAAAGAGGTAAGGAACAAAGGCAGTGGAACATGAATGAAAAGTGAAAGCATTGGGGGACCATTTATAGGAGAGGGTGACCTGTTAAGCCCACTAAATCTTTTACAATCTTTTACTCTACCACACATTCCTTATGAATATTGAGGTGACACATTAAAGTTTTCTTCTAAAAAAATTTTAAGGTTCCAAATTGATAATTGTTGCAAAGGCTATTTTTTTTTTATGAACAGAGCGATCGTTGATCAATCCCAATGAAAATATTACATTTGATAAGTATATTAATATAATTAGTTTTCAAGTTTCTGACGATTGAAAGAAAGTTTTAGCTTTAAGTTTTCATTGAGATTTGAGGAGACTAAAAGGTTTTTCAATAAGTTTAAAATGATTGAAAGAAAGTGAAAAAATAAAAATAAGAATAGCAGTTTGATGATCGTTTTAACAAGAGAAACTATTGAAAGACAGAAAGAAAGAAAGAGTGATGATCATCAGTTCTTTAGGATTTTTAAATGTGTCACTTCAAGTGTTGTTAACGATTTGGTAAACAAAATGAAAGTTTTTACCAATGGCAATGACACCGATGATTTTTTTTTCTGTATATCACCAAAGTATCAGTGTAATTTACAAAGTTGATTGAATTGTAGTCAACTTTTATTGAACATGGTAAAGACATCTTTGCTATTAGGAATGAGCATTAGTTTAACTTGTTTCTTGTTTTAGGATGGGGGAGGGGACCCAACAAAGCCAATAGTTGGAGACTGCCACTCCAAACACAAATGCATATATGTACATGAGAGAAGTAGGTCCTGTTTTGCTATTAAAAGAAAACCAAGCAAATCAACCTTAGACACAGAGAAAAGGTTTGACTCTTCTTTCACATTTCGTATGTCATTAATTTGCAATTATAGTTAAATAAACCAAACTTGTTAGTGTTCATTCAAGTGAAAGGGCAGCAAACCCTATTTGCCCTATAATCACAAACATTTGCATTCACCTTTGCTTCACGGATGGAGGTGATGTGTCAAGAATAGACAGATGTTATAATTGTAGCATTTAAACTACTATTTTGGTCTTTTTTTGCTTCTTTTGTCAATTAATTTTAAAAAAACTCAATTTCATCATTAAACTTCCTAATTGCTTCTATTTTGATCACTCAATCGTTGTGTGTCTGTCTAACTACAGTACTAAAACGCTGTGCTTGGGTTTTTTTTTCTGTTTCTTTTAAAAATTTAATATTTTCTCCTCAGTTGTTGGAATCCTTCTCCACTATCGTTGGATTGTTATTAGCCACCATTTGAGATGCAACTAGTACCAAAATTTCTCCTTTCTCTCCTTTTTTTTCCTTCTCAATTTGACTTTCCTTAAAATAAAAATAAAAAACTCAAATTAAAGTTTCAACTTATCTTTCTGTGATGTAAAATGTCCATCATCTTACCAATGTATAATCGATATATATTATTTTTCTCCTCTTTAATCTTTCCACTGTTTGGATTTAGAAGAATACTTCGACATTGATGAACTAGAGGGAGTCTAACAATTGGATTTGAGAGTAAATTTTCAGGGTCTTTTCGCATAAATTTACCAAAGAAATTCAAATGACATTAGAACTTAGTAGTTGAGGGATCAAAAAAGAAATAATTTGAAAGTTAATGATGAAATTGATTTTTTTTAAATAAGTGACCAAAACAGAAACATGAACAAAGTTGAATGAGCAAAACTATAATAGAAACACCAAATTTATGATAATGCCTTCAGTCTTTCAGTTCAAGCTCAGAAAGGGCTAATGATGTTAGCAAAATTATAAAATAAACCCTTAGCTTTTAATTTCTTTGAAGCCATGAGGTCACAGCAAATGACAAAAGCTTACAATTACAAACCACTATTATTATAAATAAATTTTATATATATCCTGCATTGGAATACAACATCACTTTGCCTTTTCATTTCTAGCCTTTAGAATGGACAAAAATTATCATATTTTATTTGTCAACTAAATGACCCAAAAAAAAAACAGGTTTGCTTTAAAATATACGAGTACCAAAATCATTTCAAAATCCTTCAGCATAAAGGTCAAAAAGTGCTTACGTCCAATACATAATTAAATTAGACCGACAATTTATATATAGTATTTACGTACAAATTATTTTATCTAACCCGACATAATTAAGACACGTAGGTAACTACTGAGCTACTTTGAGTGTTTAAGAATCATTTCCTTATTTGCCCGATTCGTCAAGCTTTAACCCTAAAGATTTTGAAGGGAAATACATAATAAAGGGGACAGCAATGGTCGATGGAAATCGAGTTCATATGACTGACACTTCCACGATTTTGTTTGTTGTTACTTGCTACTTAAGGTATTTTGCAAAAACTCGAAACTGGGCAGATGGACGATGCACTAATTGCTTCTTAACTTTCGTACCAATAATACACTCGTTTACTTCATTTGTTTCTGAATGATTATTGAACCATTGAGATTCCAAAACAACTGTTATAGTGGTTTTTCATTTATTTTGTCAAGATGTGGAGATTTTGATCACAATTATTGGAGCGAAACCCTAATACCCAATTATGGTATTAATCATCGGTATATCAATAGTTATTACAAACGAGAATAATAGCGGGGAAATGAAAGTGATCCTTCTAAATTTGAAGGGCTTTCTTTTTAGCATTTCCAATTTTATTTTAAAAGTTGAATTCCAAGTTGTTTGAAATAGAATTTATCGTGATTATTGAGGATGATAGATCCAAAAATATTTTTTAGGATGTGCATGCATATACATTAACCACACAAAATTTATGTATGGGTGAGCACAGATAAAATTTTACGATATAAACAATCAATAAAATAAACCACTAATTTAAGAAAATTTAAATTTTAAGATGAAGATGTGTCTATCTTAACATAGACGTGGATCCACTACTGATTATTGACGTAATAGATATACTAAGAACGATTATTATTACAATGTGTAAGAGAATGTGAATTTGAACATGCTTAAGCTTATAATAGCAGTTGGAAAATGAATGATTTTGTCCCTAATCCACCCTCCATTGAAGGACATGCAAAGTACCCTAGTTTCAAAAACCAAGGGACAATTTAATGGGTAGGCAATCCCTCCTCTTAAGTCTTATCTATTGAGTTTGGTCCTCCATTAATAGGGAAGCCCTAGTTGTTTGACACCATTATCATCCATCATGCAACAGTTCATTCAAGCTTCCGTGAAAAGAAAAAGCTTAAGATTCTTTTTTCTGTACTTAACAATTAATGGAATGAATTAATTTGCTATATATTGATATAATGAATTATCACTTTTTTGTTTAAATAAATGGTTTACCTAAAGAATATATAATCAGACTACACCATATCATATTTATTAAAATGCCCCTCCTTTAGTTTGTAACTATCGTTTATATTTTTAAATTTTATAAGATTTTATAGCATATATTTTTAATTTTAATATTGTATACGATTTTATAAATATATTTGACTTAATTTTATAAAAATTAATATATAAAAATCTGTAATTTTTTTATTAGATCATGTTAAAATTAAATTAATTATTAATGATATATCATCATTTAATTTTCTAACTATATATGATTTATACATCTATGTAATAAATATTCATTCTTTTAAATAAATAATTAATTTTTCATATCCTTCCAACTGAAGATGGATTCGGGATTCATTTAATTTATGCAATTATCTTTTCGATAAATGACCTATAAATAATCTTGAAAATTTTAATATTAATACTCCTTTTTTAATCCTCAAACTATGACCTCTCCTTTTATATATAATTATAAGGCATTCATATTTATAATTATTCGAAAATTGATTAAATATGTACTTATTTGGAAGTACTCTTTATAATTGTATGACAAAAGTTGAAGGTTTCAATTTGAATCCAGCCTTAATCTTTGAATTGTAAACATAAGTAGAAAGGATTGGGGTGTTGAGTTGCTAGGCTGTATAGCTCTAGGGTTTTAGCCTTATAGCGATGAAGAATATGTGCCCATTGCATTTGCCATAACCATCAAATTTGCTTTCAAAATCATTCATTTTTTCCTTTTAGGGTTAGCCAACCAATGGAAAAGGGAGACTCTTTGAATTCCAAGGGGGAAAAGGGGTCTCTTTGTGCATGGTCATAGTCATACTCCCATTGGACATTGAAAAAGAAAACACCCCCCAAAGTTAGGTCTGTTTTGCTTCTTTACCTTAATATTGAAATTATGTTTGTTTATTTGCATATACTTTTTTTCTCATCTTTATATATTATCAAACAAAGATGATGGAATCAAAGTCATGGCTTTTGACTATTTTTAACACCTTTTCTTCTATTTTATTTTAGGGTAAAATATACAATCGGTCACTAAATTATGATGTTACATGTCTTAATCATTAATTTCCTGTCTTAATCATTTTACTAATACTATGATGTTACATGTCTGGTCTTAATCATATTTAATCTTATATTAGTAAATCAAATATCTCTGTTACTCGAACTTGATTTAAGTTGAGTAATTCAAATATTTGAATTCCTTCCTGGCTTAAGTTGAGAGTTGCCATCTATGGCAATAAGAAAAAACAATGACCTTTTCAGAAGAAAACGGCGGAAAGGGGATTTAGTAAAGCGAGAGAAGAGAGGAGGAGATGGGGTGAAGCGAAAAGGACGTCGGAGGGAAAGGCCGGGGACTGGAGGGAAAGGAAGGGGGTCATCGAAAACGAAAAGTGGAAACTTTTTTGTGGTACCAAGTAATTTGGTTGTGGAGGCAGAGATTAGAAAAAGCAGAGAGAGTGGAACAGCGACTGGTAAGAGATGACATTTTTATCTTCTTATCCTTTGGAGAATTTGAGTGATACCAATGAATCCACCTCCAAGTTAAAAGTCTAAAAGATAAGTAATCCAACGGTCAATATGATAAGAAACCTCAACGGGCAGTTGTCTAAAGTTGGGAGCTTTTCAAAGTCAAAATTCAGTGGCACATCACTCGGCTCAATTCAAAAGTAAACTCAATTTCAACTTTTATTTGCTCTATAAACCGGTGACTGAAGTAAAACAAATAGAAAATAAAAGTGACCACCCTATGAATAAATAAATTTTGTTAACAAAAGTTCATTTTTTTATTCTAATAAATTTGTGGGTGTTTTATTGATCTTTTTTAGTGCTGTTTTTTCACTTTCAGTGGTGGTGCGCTTAGGCAGAGAAAGAAGGATGAAAACTTCTGCAAAAACAAGATTATTTGAGATTAAAGGACACTGATAAATATCTTCCACCAAGATTGATGGAAGTGAAAGCATAATATACAAAACTTGAAACAGTATACATAACAAGATCATTGCTTCATTTTTCCGGTTTGCATGAGACCCGATGCTGTTGTTCTTCATCAAAGTACTCATCAAGAGAGGTGGACAAGCCAAGGATTTGATGGTACTTATCAGCTTCATCATCACTACCATTGATTTCCTCTTCTTCTGCAATGGGAGATGAAAAATCCAAGCTTATTCCTCTTAACACTTCTTCATACGATGCAGATAAATCTTGGGAAGTCATTTGATGGTACTCCACAAGCTGGTGAAGGCACTGGTTTTCCCTCACCAGATTTGCATTCTCATTCGCTAGCCTTGATTTCTCTGCAAGCAATGCTTCCAGTTGAAGCCTCACCAGATCGTCTTCCTCGGGTCGGATCCCCTTGGTGAACCCTTCTCGGAGCCTCCTGTTCTCTTCCTCCAGCAAACAGCAACGCTCTTGCATGAAACATAAATCATTCTTTATGGACTTCAATTCTCTGGCTAGTGAATTTGCCTTGGTTGCCATGGAAATCGCAAGCTGTACATATGGAAAGATCAAAAGGGTTAAAAATTTGAGAGATTGGTCGATGAACAAGTGAAGAAAAAAGGAAGAACTTTTACACTTTTGGCTTTCTTTATCATCTTGTTGTTCTTGGGGCTTTGCTCATTCTCCTTTTGTGAACCATTATCGTCCGAGCACTCATGTTGATCAAATTTCCTCTTCAAACCGATCTACTCTCTTCTCCGACTTCGAATTCTTCCACTTTTGGCTCTGAATTCTTGAGGTTACTATGAAATATATCGGTCAACGTTGGAGGTTTACTTAGCTCTTTAGCTCCCTTAAAAAAAACAGAACAAAAGTTTCAGCAAGTTTGCAAATTTGATCTACTAAAGCTAATGTCATGTTTACGGCAACAAGTTGATCTCGTGAGGTTTAACATGTCATAAACAGAAATTAAAGGGCTTTTTTGGTTTAAATTTACCTGGAGAGCATTGTCGAGGTTATTAGAGAGCTGAGAGAGAGTATGTGAGATGGAATCAAACCCTCTAAGCAAAAGCAATGAATCCTCTTTTAATCGCTTATCTCTGTTGGATTCTCTTGGATTCTGCATAAAAATAAACATTAGAGAAATTTTTTCATAGCGTGGCAATTTAGCTTCAAAAAGATTAAAAAACATTTAAAAAAAACTCACAATCTCTTTAGAAAAGAAGGATCGACATTTCGATCACCAACGAGTGAATCGACGCGGCCACGGATGATGCTCCAGAAACGCTTATCGGAAGCCGGGCTGAAGAGTGGAGATGGAGAATAAGCCATTAAAGAAGTATTAGACTCCTGCAAAATGTATTCAAATGATATGTTAGAATAAAAGAGAGAGAAAAACAAGAACAGACCATTAAAACTTAGAGGAAGAAGAGTAAAGGGTAGAAAAGAAAAAGAACCTTGGTAAGAGGAATTGGAGATGGAGTATCAACTGAGAGTGAAGCAGCAGCCATGGCTATGGGGAGAAAAGCAAAAGCAAATAAGAGATAGAAGGGAGAAAAAGCGAAGAGTAACGGCTAAGTTTGACGCTGGGAATTTAAAAGAGTGCGCCTTTCGGGTCTAACGTTCATAAATCTAATCCGAAGTAAATAAATAATTTTTGTTGTTGTCATATACATTTTCCTATTAAAATTAATAAATAAATATTTTTAGTACGATAAATAAATATTAAGTAAATGACTTTTATTTTTTAAAATATTAATATACCATATTTTGTTGTTGTTAATTGATTTTAATCATATAATATGTTTATTTGTATTTATTGATGTTAATACATCATAAATTATTAGTTTGTTATATCATCAACAAACTTTCAAAATAAATATTGAACATTAGTTTCAATAATTAAAGAGGTATTTTAAGATTATAAATTCGATCATATACATTATTAACAACTAAGAAATACTATAAACAAATAATATTTTATAATCATATCAAATTATTTAAAAATAAAAAAATAATGAGTTATTAATTTATCAAATAAGATGACATCACACATTAAAACTAGTATAATATCTTATTTGACTCCCGTCAAAAATCAAATTTTATTTTAATATTTTTGTAGTAATATTTTAAATGATAATTTAAAAAATATATAAAGTATATAAAAATTATTTGATACAAAACTAAAATAAAGATGAAGTATTGAAGACACCATATTTTATCCTGCAACGAGGAGTCTTCACGTAACCAATAAAGAAGAGTTGGATTAGGACTCAAATACTAGTCTAAAATAGGGTTTTTAGTACTATAAATAAGCCTTGTAATTACCACACCAGGACACACACGAGTTACACAAAGGAACGCTAGAAAAATACGAGCAAAGAAAAGTGATTTCGAGGCTATTGTAAACGATTCGAAGTAATAAAGGTGAAAACTTTTTCCTTTCGTTTGTTTCTCTTTACTCTTCAATTGCATGTGTTGTTAATCGCGTTTTTTTGCTTGAGAATCCAAAGACAAATGTTTTAGCCGATGACCCGGAGGGAGTTTTTCGAAACTTTGATTTCAGATCTACGCTCCCTAGAGGCTATTTCGCAAAAACAAATTATATTTTTAAATGAGGGTGCGAAAATCTATTAAAAATGAAAACTTTTTTTTTCGGTTTTAATCTTCAATGTTCTTTGACATTTGCCCACTGATTTAGCTTTTATTTCAATTTATCCCCTACTATATCATATATGTTTACTTATATTTCCATTATTATTATTTTTATTTCATTTATACTTTATTTTTTATTTATATATATATATATATTAATTTGATTTTCATATTCTTTATAATTTCTTTTATTTTTGTTTTTTATTCATTACTATTATTATTTTTTTATTTTAATACTTATTATTACTATTATTTTTTATACTTGTTTAAAGTTATTATATATATTCATATAACTAGTATTATTACTATTTATTTTTGCTATTAACGTATATATTTATATTTTTATGATTATCATTATAATTGTTATTACTATTTTACTTTTAACTTACATTTTTTTTCTTTATTTTATGTGATTGTATTTTTTTCATTTTTTTGTATTTTTTTGTATTTTTCTCATTATTTTTATTGTTTTATTATTATTAGATTCGTACTTCATTCTTTTTCTTGTTATTTTTACTTTTACTTCTTTTATTTTCTTATTTTTTATCTCATTTTGTTTATTCGTGTTTTTATGTGTTTTCTTTGTTTTATTTATTTACTTTCATTTCTTTTTCCTCTAACGTGTTTCTCTCCTTTTTTAAAGGGATATTTTCAAATCGAATTAGGGTAAGTAATTTTGGATCGTAATTTTACCTTTTGAGTTAAACTTTCAATTTTCTTACTTAATGACAACTGGAAATTACGTAGTACCGAAAGGCGGTTCAAGGGTGCTAACCCTTCCTTAACTGTAACCGACTCCCGAATCTAACATATCTCTGGTAAGACGCAATCAGATAAGAAATAAGGTATCGATCAACCCACTTTTCGTAAAGTAAATGATTGGTGGCGACTCCCAATTCATTTAATCCACGTCGAATACGATAGCTTGGCGACTCCGCTGGGGACAGGTAAGTGAGTCAGGCTAAGGTAATTTCCATTGTCTTTTTAACGAAAAGGGTAAGTTTAAATTTTAAGGTAATATTTCGATCCTTTTTACTTACTTTTGATTATATTTTCGGGTAAATAGTTGTACTAATCGTTTTCTCATGATTTCAGCCCTTAAAGATTTTTTCATCTAAGGCTCCAAACCTGAGCTCCAAACCCGTTTTAAGTGGGGTGAAAGCGACTCTTCGTGTGAATTTATTCACCGTATGGGCTAGCAAGTAGCCTTCGGATTCATATACCTTATGTCTTCGTGTGAATTTATTCTCCGTATGGGCATAAGGAATGTGTCCTCTAGTTTAACTTAGTCTACACAAGCCTGTATGGGTTTAGGATAAGGGTCTGGTAAGCTAAGGGGCACCGGCAAGGAGAACTCGGGTACCGTTTTTAGAACCTAAACCGAGACTATGGAGAAATAAAGCCTACCCCAAAACCATTTCAAACCCTAGATATTTTTACCCTAACCATGTTTTTTTCCTTCTTACTCTTCTTATTTTTCTTTCGTCATTTCTTATTTATTTATGTATTTTCATTTTACTGACATGTTTGCCTTTGTGTTTTTTTAGCATTTGCATCATAACAAGAGGTCATTGATCCCTAAAAAGATATTTTTTATACACAAAATAATCTGAACAAATGGGCAAAGGTGTTGTAATACAAGAGATTAAAAACCCTGAGGTACGACTATGGTCCGAGAAGACTCAGAAGGAAAAGGGAAACATCTTCAAGGGAGCTATGTCAGAGCTGGTTAGTTACGCCTCTATCAGCCTAAAACAGAACAATGCGTAAGAGCTTCGAGACATCTGGACAGTTGGAAGAATGATCGGAAAAAAGTTCAGCCAGTACGGTGACATTGCGCTTTTACTCCAAGTTAAGACTGATGAGCCTTTAATCAGAGCCCTAGTTCAATTCTAGAACCAGGATATAGTTGTTTTACTTTTAATCGAGGATATGGTGCCCACCAATGAAGAATACACTACACTGTTGCATTGTGAAAGTATCAGACTAGAGAAGGCATACCTTAAAACATCAAGAGCCAACCTTTCAAGAATGCACTAGCCAAGGTTGCCGGGGTTGACGAAAAATGGGTAATTGACCGGACTCAGCGCAGAGGCAGTGAGGAAGGAATTGAGTGGATCCACATAAGGCAATTAATGAAGAACCACCCTGATGAGTGAAAGACTATAGACCTTTTTGCACTAGGTCTGTACGGGTTGATTATCTTTCCAAAGGCTTTGGGTTACATTGACGCAGCGTGGTGGAATTGTTCGAGCAACTTCCGAAACGGGTTAACCCAGCACTAGTCATCTTAGCTGAAACCTTTCGATATCTCAACCATTTCGAAGATCTGGCAGAGGAAGGTTCGTTGGGTGTGTTAAACTCCTTCAAGTCTGATTCACAGCCACTTCTGGAAGACTAAGGGGTTGTCTACCGATTTAGCACACATATTCACCTTTGGGAGAGTTCATCACAATGAAATGGCATGAAGGTGCTTCAAAGGAAAAGTGGATGAAAGTTTTTACACATTTCAGGATCGGGATATTACCTGGAGAGCCCCCTGGTTGTTCCTCGGTGACGTTCTTTTCCGGTGTGGGGATTTTGATACTATGACATTGCTTGGACTTTGGGGTGCAGTTGGGTATGCTCCGTTGTTGGCACTGAGACATATGGGGCACGTCAGTTTGTCCCCGCAACATACGGAATAATTAAATCAAGTTTGTGTATAGCGGTGACAGTTATAAGAAAATAATCAAAGAACACCGAGTCATGGAAGAAAGTATCCTGGATGGATGTCGTGGTTGTATAGATATGCTTACTCCGGATTATATGGAGTGGCGAAGATTGAGAAAGAATGATAACATCCCGGTGCCAGACTGTGAAGACACCCAAACCATGGAGGAACATCTCAGGCTTGTCTTTCTGAACTTGAGATAGTCAAGGCAGAGTTTGAAGCTGTGAATAATGAGCTGAAGTAGATTAAGGAACTTGAAGCTGAACGTTATCAATGGAAGCTAGATGCGACTCTCAGAAAGATAGAGCAGACAAACTGGAAAGAGAACAGAAAAGAGTTGTTTTGAGCTTGAAGATTTGAGAAAGGGTATCAATATAAAGTCAATGATAACTCCAAGTTGAAAGTAACTTTGAATACTGGAAAGACAAAGTTCATAGCCTGAAAAGAAAGTTTGAGGGGTCTGATGAAAGAGTTGGAAAAAACAGTTAAAACTGCTCAGAGACGCTTAGCAGACAGTCAGCATCAAAATCAATGCTTGAGAATCCAGATAGTTGACCTAGAAAAACAACATGAGAGAGATGGAAAAACAATAGCCAGTTAGAAGTTATTGTGGATGGATTCAAGAAGCAAGCAGTCAGCTTCAGATAGTGACATTCACGGGGATTTACAATGGCGTTTCCATTGGGAGCAAGCACAACAAAGGGTAAAAGCTAGAGACGCAGTCATCCGAGATTTCCTAGATCAAGTACAGAAGGCAGCCTCATCTTCACGGCCTAGCAAGGGAAGTCGGAGTCGTTCGACAAGGCATTCAACCAGTGAAGATGAAGGCAGAAGACTTGTCAATCTACTAGAAGTTGTTCGGGGTCTAGAGGATTTAGTCCGCACTACATTTGATTGTTTTTATGTCTCTTACAAGATAAAACATTTTTGTCTAAAATAAGGATTATTTATAGTAATGGACACTTTTCTGGATCAATGCCTTTAAATTGCATATATCATGCACTGTATACTTTTCATTTTATATTTATGTTTGTTTTTTATATTTCCATGTTTTACATTCGTATTAACAAACAGAACATGTCTCAGAAAGAGAAAGAGCAAACACCAAGTCTACCACGCAAGCATTAAATATGCATCACCGCAAGCATTAAATATGCATCACCCGCACAATACTTGAGAAAAGAAAAGAAAAATGAGGCCATAATGGAAAAACTCGGGGAGAACATGGCAAGATTGCAAAAAGAACTGGAAGATAAGATGGCTCAAAACAGTCATAGCACTCTGGAGTCCATCAAGAAAAACCAGGAGTCCTTGGTCGACCAAATCGTGGCCAAGTTATCTGGTTTACAGCAAGCTAGTGCAGTAGGGGAAGTCCCTCCGAAGGGGTAATCATGTCACCAACCCCACAGGTGGTTATTTCACCCGGGATCTTACCCAAGCCACGAGAAAATTCTTCTGCTGTCAAAGGAAAAACATTATCTGCTATGAAGGTGCAAACTTCAAACTAATCCTGATAATCATCCGGATGATTACAACATCCCGATTTCAATAAATGATAAAGCAAGAAAGATAGAAGAGAAAATCAGGATATTAGAAGATCAAATGAAGATGGTCCAGGGAGACCATGATTATTATGGAGTGACGCAAGGGAGCTGAGTCTGGTTCCAGATTTGGTACTTCCACCAAAGTTTAAACCTCCTGAGTTTGAGAAGTTCGATGGAACAACTACCCATCAGCCCATATCATTATGTTCTGTCGGAAGATGACAGATATGGGGAGAATGACCAACTCTTGATCCACTGCTTTCAGGAGAGCTGTCCGGTTAACTATCTGGTGGTATAACCAACTCACCAACTCATATCAAGACATAGAAAGACTTAGCTAAGTCTTTCCTGGAATGCATATGAGACCAGACTGGGTTATCTTACAAAGCCTGGAGAAGAAGCACAACGAGAGTTTCTGACAATAGCACATCGTTGGAGGGATTTGTCTGTGGAGGTCATCCACCATTGGATGAAAAGGAGACTAGAAAGTTGTTTGTACAAACCCGAAGATACCTTACTTCGGAACCTGGTGGCAATTACGTCGGGAGGTTTTTCAGATCTAGTCATGGCCGGTGAAATGATCGAGTTGACTATTAAACAAGGAAAAATCGAGGGAGGAGACTCCAGTAAAAAGCCTCCCATGAAGAACAAAGACCGAGAGATCAACAATGTCAACACTTGCAACGTCAACAAGGGTGTTACGGTCTCAAGCTCAAAAACCATTGCAGCTGTACCATCTGGTACTTCAAACCAGCTTAGAGAAACCAAGAAAGAAAGGGAAAGAGAGCAGATCGATCCCATTCCCATGACATATAAAGAGTTATATCAACAACTCTTCGAATATCATGGTGGTGTGCAGGGGCATTCAATCGAAAGTTATCTCGCATTCAAGAGGCTTGTACAACGAATGCGGAACAAGAATTGAATCATTTTTGACTCTGAAACACCAAATCGTCCATAATCCCTTGTAATCATCCGGAGATCAGAATTAATGCAATCACCACCGAAAATGACAGAGAATTAAAACCAGTGTTTCAGAAGTCAAAGCTCCTTTGGCTTGGGTATGGAGCCAAATGATAAAAGCAGGGCTTCTTACACCGCAATCAGCTGCAACAAAGAGTGAAGTGGGTAACTATTGTTGTTATCACAATGAAGAGGGGCATAAAGTGCAAGAATGCTCTTAATTCAGGACATTAGTCCAGCTCTTGATGGACCAAAAGAGTTGGAGTTTTACGAAGAAGTTTAGGATTCCCTGGAAGTAGATGTTTACGCTACCAGAGAATCATCAAACAAAAGACTCGGTAGGGGTAGCCTTTGGTTATTACCCCTAAAGCAAAGATGATAACAGCAACTCCGCAAGCAAAGTGGTGATCACGACCCTCGACCTTTTCAATATAAGGATAGTCGGCAAGTGCCTTGGAAATACGAATGCCAAGTGAGCACTTCCAAAGAATGTGACAACAAGGTGGGGCAAAGACCACTAAATCCCTTCAAGGAAGATGTTTGGCTATCAATGAACCTATAAAAGAGGAAGAAGCTAAAGAATTCCTTAAATTTTAAGCATAGTGAGTACAGTATTGTAGAACAACTCCAGAGCTTGCCAACGCGCACTTCAATGTTGGCACTTTTACTAAGCTCGAAGCACATCGGGAGGCACTGTTGAAGGTCCTGAATCAAACGTTCGTGCCACAAGACATACCAGTCAGCAAGATGGATCCACAGGTAAATAATATTCAAGCTGATAATCTCATCTCATTCTCAGATGATGAGATTTCATCCGAGGAAGAGGCCGAACTAAGGCATTACACATCACTACCTATTGTAAGGGGCATACCCTACCGAGTGTGTTGATTGATAACGACTCAGCCTTGAATGTGATGCCTTTGGCGACATTGAAGAGGTTTCCAATAGATATCTCTATATGAGAGCCTGTCAAATGTGGTCTGAGCATTTGATGGGACCAAGAGAGATTATTGGCAAGATCGATGTGCCCTTAACCATCGGACCTGCCACCTATGATATCGAGTTTTTGGTGATGGATACTATGCTTTTATAATTGTCTTTTGGGAAGGCCATGGATTCATCAAGCTGGTGCATATCATCCACATTGCACCAAAAAGTTAAATTTGTTATTGACGGGGCCTTAATAATTATCAATGCTGAGGAAGATATTGTGGCAAGAGTGACCACGGACCCCATACATCGAAGTGGACGAGGAAAGTGGAGTGTTCATTTCGTTCCCTGGAATTTGAATGACACCTTTGTGGCAGAATAAGAACGATCCCCATACCCTGGCTTTCCAAGTGTACCAGAATGAGATCATGCAAACATTAGGATGAGGTGCCAAGATTAGAAGAGGGTTCGGGAGATTTTGCAAGGAATGATTGCTCCAGTCCTTCTTATTTCAAAGCCAGACCGATTTGGGCTCGGCTTTCAGCCCAATTACCACGAAAAGTGAAAAGAAGTTCAGAAGAACCAGAAAAACTGGCCAGACTTACTGGAAGTGAACTTCAATGGGAACCCATGACATTCCTGCCTCTTTGCCACACATTCAAATCGGTGTTACGTGTTTAAGACCACCTCATCTGATTTAGGAGTGTCTCTGGAAGATCTGAGCATCAATGCCATAACCACTGAAATGCTGACGACACAGTTAAATGGGATATGCCCTCTGCCACTGGGTTCGTGCCTAGCCGTTGGTCGGTCAAGAACTACATGCGGTTTACAAGAGTCTTTCAAAGTAATATTCAACTATCCCTATTTGTCTATACCTGAGGTAATAGGTGATCTTTTGTAAGGGTTAATAAACATTATGTTTAAGTTCAATAAAAGATGCACATTCTTTTCTCTTCTCATGGCAAACAATTTTTTCCTTTATTTCCTTTTTGAATTCATTGTATATCTTCTACATTTCGGTACTTCATTTCCACTTTCTCTAGAATTTAATTCTTGACTATTTCGTGTGGGATATATTCCTCTCACACATACATATTTTCCCTTCTTTCAGATCCCCAGATAACAACAATGTAGGCACTAATGATCCTGATCCGGAGGTAGATTTTGAATCAGCCATTTGTCTCAGGGAATTTGATAAATGCGACACTGAAGAGGAGTGCAACTTGCCTACCGAATTATTGAGAATGGTATAAAGAGAAGATAAATAAATATTACCCCATAAAGAGACGATCAAAATCTTGAATCTGGGTACTGAGGAAGATCGAAAGGAGGTTAAAATCGGCGCAACTCTTTCGATGAAGCAATACAAAACCTTATAGCTTACTTCAGGAGTATAGAGAGGTGTTCGCTTGGTCGTATCAAGACATGCCAGGATTAGACACAGATATGGTAGTCCACAAACTGCCTATCAAACCAGAATGCAAACCGTGCAGCAGAAACTGAGAAGAATGTGACCAGAAATGCTCCTTAAGATCAATGAAGAAGTCAAGAAACAATTTGATGTCGGTTTTCTTCAAGTGACCAAATATCCGGAGTGGGTGGCCAACATAGTGCATGTGCCGAAGAAGACGGGAAAGTAAGCTTGTGTGTCGATTACCGGGACCTTAACAAGGCAAGTCCTAAAGACAACTTTCCTCTGCCACATATAGACACTCTGGTGGACAATACAGCTGGGAACAACTACTTTTCATTCATGATGGATTTTCGGGGTACAATCAGATCAAGATGCATCTAAACATGGAGAATACCACTTTTTTCACAATGTGGGGAACTTTCTGTTACAAAGTGATGCCTTTCGGATTAAAGAATGCTGGGGCAACATACCAGAGAGCTATGGTGACCCTGTTCTATGATATGATGCACAAAGAAATCGAGGTTTATGTTGACGACATGATTATCAAGGCACTGACCGAGAATGAACATATTAAACATTGAGAAAGCTCTTCAGAGATTGAGGAAGTTCTAGCTACGACTAAACCTAGTAAGTGCACTTTCAGGGTGACATCCGAGAAACTGTTAGGCTTTGTGGTCAGCCAAAAAGGCATTGAGGTTGATCCTGACAAAGTTAAGACTATCCAGAATCTACCTCCACCTCGAACACAAAAGAAGTCCGAGGTTTTCTGGGCAGATTGAATTACATAGCTCGTTTCTTATCTTAGTTAACCGACAAGTGTGATCCATCTTTCGCCTTCTCCGAAAGAACAGCCCTGGAGAGTGGGATGAAAACTGTCAGATTGCATTCGAGAATGTGAAAGAATACTTATCTCATACTTCTATCTTAATGTCCCCCATCTCGGGCAAACCTCAGTTCTTGTATCTATCCATTTTGAGAACTCAATGGGGTGTGTCCTGGGTCAACATGACGAATCTGGAAGAAAAGAAAGAGTCATCTACTATTTGACGAGAAGTTCACTGATTGCGAGGCCAGATATCCTCCTATTGAGAAGGTTTGTTGTGCTTTAGTCTAGGCTACAAAAAGACTCCGACAAGATATGTTGTATCATACCACTTGGTTGATTTCCAAGCTAGATCCACTAAAATACATGATGGGTGTACCTGCTCTATTTGGAAGGTTAGCCCGATGGCAAATGTTATTGTCTGAATTCGACATCGAGTACGTGAACCAAAAAGCCATAAAAGGAAGTGACATATCAATTTCTTGGCAAGCAGAACCGATGAGAATTATGAGCCATTAGACTTTGATTTCCAGACGAAGAATTAATGGCTTTATCTTTAGAAGAAACAGGTACTTCAACAGACAGTTCCTGGAGAATGTACTTCGATGGGGCATCCAATGCATTTGAATCCACATTGTTACTTAAAGACTCGTGTAAGGAAACGATTTTTAGACTTTGGAGTGCAACTTGTGGTACGATCCCAGAGAAACTCAGGTTCGTTTGTCATGGTTTAGATAAATGGTTTAAGGATGTTTGTCAGGAAAAGCATTTGTCGCTACTGATCTTAAACGAAAGCTTTCTGAGTTGATCGAGTTGTCACCCACTGATGATGTTTTGGGAGAAATATTAGATACAAAACTCCAGCTGAATTTAGAAGCTAATAGGGAGGAGTTATACTGGAACAACGGGCTCGTGTAAATTGGTTGAAAAATGGAAAAATAACACGACTTTTTCCACTCATTTGCATTTTCTCGCAAATGCCACAATCAAATCCGAGCTCTTGAATCGAACAATGGAACTAGTTAGAAAGATGAAGAAGGCATGACACATTTGTCAAAGATGTATTTTGTAGAGCTTTTTGAGTCGAGTTCACCAACAATTAAAGATAACATTCTAAAGGGTTTGGATAGGCGAGTTACAGAGGAGATGAACAATTCCCTTAATAGGTCTTTCACTAGGGAGGAGGTCACGGTTACTTTGAAATCATTAAGACCTTTAAAAGCTTCGGGGAGGATGGTCTTGGGGTTTATTTTATCAAAGGTTTTGGTACTTATTCGGAGAGGAGGTCTCAAATTATTGTATTGCACTTATTAAAGGAATAGTTGGTATGTAGGAGATTAATCAGACCCATATTGTTTGATTCCTAAGGTGGAATCTACGAAAAGTCTGACTCAATTTTGCCTATCAGTCTTTGCAACTTTATTTTCAAGATTGTTTCGAAAATGTTGGTGTTGCAAATGCATGGTTTTCTGGACAACTACATTGATGTAGCACATATCGTTTTTGTCCCGGATCATTTAATCACTGATAATATCACAGTTACGTATGAGTTTCTACACTCGTTCATGAAAAGGTGTGTTTCCACAGTCTCTTATTCTATTATTTTTAATGGAATTCTCGGGAGTAGATTTGTTTCGAATATAGGGCTTCGTCAAGGTGATCCCTTAAGCCCTTACATTTTCTTGATTTACAACGAGGGTATATTAGTGTTAATTCAGAGATTATTTCAATTAAGAGAGATTCAAGGAGTAAGGGTAAATAGGTACGCCCGACGATCACTCATCTTTTATTTATAGACAATAGTCTCATCTTTGGTGAAGTAACCCCTCAAATGGCTCAATAGATTAAGTAGATTTTGGCCATGTACGAAAATAGCCCTGGTCAATAAATTAATTTTGACAAATCTGGTTATTTTCTTCATCTCTAATATCATTGATGCAAATCGGAATGACGTCAGACGTGTGCTAGATGTTTGATCTTCTTCAAATCTTTATAAATATTTAGGACTTCTAGATATAGTGGGGTATGACAATAGGGGGCTTTTGTGGGTATGAAAGACAATATTAGAAGCCAAATTCAAAACTGGTGTATACGAGTGTTGTCTCAGGGAGGAAAAGAGGTTTTCATCAAATCTGTTCTCCAAGTCGTTCCTATTTTTTTAATGAACTGTTTTTTCTTGTCAAAAAAGTTGTGTAGGGAACTTAAGAGTATTATGAATCAATTTTGGTGGCAAAATATGAACACGAACGAGGAATCCATTGTGCTCTTGGAATTCTTAAGTTGACTGAAAGATAGAGGTGGTTTGGGGTTTAGGATATAACAAGATTTAATGTTGCTATATTGGCCAAGCAAGGGTGGATATTGTTCACGAACCCCTTATCGCTAGCAAGTCGTCTGCTTCGGGCAAAATATTACCATTTGGGGGATATCCTCAAAGCAAAGTTAGGTTCCTCGCCTTCCTACGTTTGGAGAAGCATATGGAGTGTTTGTGGGCCATTGGAAAAGAGGCTTTGATGGAAAGTGGGTAGCGATCGCTCCATATCAGTTTGGAACGACTATTGGTTGCTAGCTGAAAGATAATGTAGAGTTAAATCCTCTCGATTTGATAGGGTGGAACGAGTTTCATATTTAATTGAAGAGGAATCGAGGATTTAGAAAGAGGATTTGATTCATCAAATTTTATTGAGAAAAAGCAGACCAAATCATGGGGTTCCCATTGGCCAATTTTTAAAATGACGTTCGAATTAGGGGGGAAACAATCTTATTAAGCGTTAGGAGTGCATATCAATTGTTGTTGGACACTGATAACTCTACTTCGGTGGACGGAGAGGTGTTGAAAATCGTATGGGCTTGTGATTGCCAACGCAAGGTAAAATTACCGATTTGGAAATTTATTTTCAATTTATACCTACGAATTACAATATGTGTCATGGAAAGAACCTCGAATAATCAATATTACCCAAAATGTCCATTATCATCGAGACCGGTGTTCATGTAGTAAGAGTTTGTTATTAGCTACACAAGTATGGTAAACCATAGGTTATGTTAGCCCCAAGTATTGCAACGTTGGATTTTGTTGAATGGTTATCATGGTTATTCCATCACAATCATACATCAAACATGCAGAGATAATGGTAACCATTTGGTTGTTATGGTATGCTCGAAATAGTTTTTTGCATCAAGGTAAATTAACAAGAAACGAGGAGTTATTTACCTCTATTAGAGCTCAGTGCTCAAAATACTCAAAAGCAAATGCTCGTATTCACCCACAACCTCAGAGGCAGTTGTTCGTTGGAAACCGACCTCATATCCCGAAATAAAAGTGAATTTTGGCGCTCGATTTGACCAAACCAAAAGAGAAGCACGAGATGAAATTTGCAGCAGACATGAGTCTCGAAGGTGATTCTCGAATAGTCATGAATAAACTACAATCTGGACAACTAGATTATTTTGAAATCAACACTTGGATAGAGGATACAAAGATGAAAACACTTCTTTCCATACCTCCATGTATCAATTTACTCCCAGATTGAGGAATCTGGTCGCTCATCTGTTGGCCAGGGACAAACTTTGGGTGAAGAAGATAGATATCGGGTGAAACATGACCGATGTGTGTCGAGAACCAAGCGGCAGAGGACCGACGTTGTATTAATCCCCCATAGTAGCACAGCTTGTATTTTCAGTCCCTTTCTGTGATTCATTCACGAAATGTATTCATCCTGAGATTGCAGAGGAAGGAAGGCCAGCCATCGTTTTTCTTGTTTTGTTCCTTTAGTGTTTTTAGCTTTTTTGTTTGCATATTTTCATTTATTATCGTACAAGTTGTCATTCATTACTACTTTTTGGACCTTTTGTTTTTCTTTTTTAATTGGTTTTTATTATTAATAAAATGCTGACATTCCATGGTTAAAAAAACCTTACTAGCAGTAAAATTTAGATGCTTCAACTTCACAAAAATCAGAAGAATTGAAATTTTCAGATACAGGTAAATGCAGGGAACCAACGGACAACCATGACCTTGAGATAAAGCCTTAACCATCATCCATGAAAATTACTGGTTCAGAAGCAAGCAGCAAACATCATTTCAATGGCTGCCCTTTCTTCCTCCTCTCTCCTCTCCACCTTCCAAGCTTCCTTCACCTTCTCTCCATCCTCTTCCTCGCTCATCTCTTTCCACTTCTTCTTCTTCTTCTTCTCTTCAATTTCTCCTTCCTCCTTACCTACCCACACCTCTAGACGCTATTCTTCTTGTTCTTTCATTGTCAGGGCCGCTGCTGCAGACAAGAGAAGTCCTCATACTTAATACAAACAGTGGCGGCCATGCAGTCATTGGTTCCTACTTTGTTAAAACACTTCTGGGTTCTGGCCATGATGTCACCATCATGACTGTTGGAGATGAGGACTCAGAGCCCCCTTTCAACAGATTCTCCGTATGAATCAAATATTATCACTTTCTGTGGTTTTTTATCATTTGTTTCTGATTGGAAGTTCTATAGGAAATTACGAGTGCTGGAGGGAAGACCGTGTGGGGTGACCCAGTTGTCGTTGGGAATGTTGTTGCAGGGGCAACATTTGATGTGGTGTTGGATACAATGGCAAGGACTTGGACACCGTCAGGTTTGTTTTATGGCTCGAATATCACAAGATATAAGTTTGTTTGCAAAACGATCATTAGTCTCTTCTCGAATGACATGTATAACTGAACTCGAATAACTGTTCCAGTTCTCTTCCGAAAAGAGAGCAATGGCACGCATCCATGAGTGTACATAAAGTGCAATTTGAGTAAGAAACTGCATATACCTGTAAGGTAAATAGAAGCACTTCATTCTAATTTCAATCTTCTCCACATAGGCCGGATAGATTGGGCAAAGAGTTCTGGAGTGAAGCAATTCTTGTTCATCAGTAGTGCTGGAATCTATAAGCCACCCGATGGGCCTCCTCATGTCGAAGGGGTATATATATATATACACACCATATGTGAATGTATATAATGTAAGCATGAATAAGCAAATATAGGATCCACCGTTTAATCAAAATATTCACTATTGCAGGATGTTTTAAAGCGGATGCTGGCCATGTTGGAGTCAATAATACATGGCAGAAGTTTTCAGTAGTTGGGCTATATTCCGACCACAATACATGATCGGATCCGGAAACAAAAAGACTGCGAGGAGTGGTTCTTTGATCGTAAGTGAAGCCATATTCTCGACTTATCCATAGAACTTCAATACCAGATATGACATGGATGGCATTTTCTTGCAATAGGAATTTTTTAGAAATAGACCATTGCCAATCGCAGGCTCGGGATGCAACTTACAAACATTGCGCACTTAGGACCTGTCCTCTATGCTTACCTAGCTGTGGAGAAACCAGAAGCTGCAAGTCGTAATATCTTCATTGTGTGAGCGACCGTGCGGTGACTCTCGATGGAATGGCTAGATTATGTTATGAAGCTGCTGGCTTACCGGAAGAAATTGTTCATTATGATCCAAAGCTTTGGAATTGATGCGAAGAAAGCTTTTCCTTTCCGTAATATGGTAAGAATTCTTGCTAAGCTAAGCATATTGCCCTTCAAGCCTTCGAGCATATATATGATTTCACTGCAATAAGTGCACATGATAGATATAAACTTCATGTTATCTTCGTTTCAAAATCAATCATCATCTTCTCGTGTGCAGCACTTCTACGCCGAACCAAAAGCTGCAAAGGACATATTAGGGTGGGAGGGCTCGACAAATCTGCCGGAAGACTTAAAGGAGCGATTTGAGGAGCATGTAAAGATAGGACGTGACAAGAAGCCTATGCAGTTTGATATAGATGATAAGATACTAGAGGCCCTTAAGTTCCAGTAACTGTTTGATCAACACGTTCAGGTGCATTCTAAAGTTTTGAACTCGTACGAGTCCACTCTGCAATACAGTATGAGGTGTATTTTTTGTTTCTCTTTCCCCTGAAAGTTCTCTATGTTACATAATTCATTCCCTTTGATAAATAAAACTCAACATTTCCATAAACCACGTAAAGCATTTTCAAACATAAGAATCCAGACGAATAGACTAAACCTAATACCACAATAACATAACGTAATTTATAATCCAAATTCCAAACAATGAACAAAACAGACGTGAGTGGAAACAGCACGACAGAGTAAATGAGTCAATCCCATAGCAAGTGGCAAGCCCCCAACAGAAAATGTAAG